>NC_083633.1:11785498-11877998 GCF_963584025.1 Labrus mixtus | reverse complement strand
AGTTAAGCAGTCAAAGCAAAGAGTGCTTTAAAATATTGAAATATATTATCTAGCTATTCATCATTTAAAAACATTTTATTTAAATCTCCTCTGAAACCTTTTCCTTATTCACCTAGATTACCTGCGTAACAATTTATCACCTTGAAGGGACTATTTCTTTAGGAGGAAGGATTTCATCAGTTCACGTTGAGGTCTGTGGATTATCCACAGAATATTTTCAGTGATGTCTGCTCCGAAGATTACATTTAATTCACCTCCATTAGGTAGGATTAGTGCAGAAATCTGGGAGACAATGGGAATAGATCTTTAAATTGCATGATTTGACACTATAGGTGTGGAGGAGAGCGTTCAGTGTAACCCTGATACACCTGGCTGAACACGCATCAGTGTGTAGTGTTAGCCAAGAGTGCTTTCCAGTATAGCTTACAGGCTGGGACATTAAGTAGCTCGTGTAGAGTTTTTTTGTGGCATTTATTGGAAAACCAACCTGCAATAAAATAGCCACAAACTGGTGCCTGCGTGCGTTTGAGTCTGAGCATGTGAGGAGTTCAGGCAGTGACTCACTTTTTATAAGTTAGATCTCACCTCCCTTCCTCAGGTCTCCCCCGTCGCTCCCTAGCTCGAGGGGAAACCACAGCAGAGATGCAGCCTCTCCTGTCTCACACAGGAAACTCCCTGAAACAACTACTGCTCGTCTTGTTTGACCCTCCACTCAAACACACACACACACACACACACACACACACGTATGCTCATAAATTAACTACCGAGCAAAATTGAGGATGAGGATTTAGGATTTAACGTAGCAGTTTTAGGTTAATGGTGCAGTTTATCACTTGTTACCCTAAGCCAGCAGGTAACATCACAGTTCCCCTGCTGATCGCCAAACAAGATCCTCATAAATAATCCAAACAGAAGACACTCTCACTCTCTGTGTGTTCATGTGCACGCATACAAACCCCTGCATTTGTGTGCCAGTGTTAACACACATCATTGTCTTTTACTTTCTCTTAAGTGTGTATGTGTACATGCACAGGCGAGTGCTGTCGGTATATGTAAGACAAGATGGTGCAAGTGTGACCTTTTGACTTCCAGTAGCAGCTCACTCTCTCTTCTCATTTGTCACCATCAGGTCGAGGAAACCTGAGAGGACAAGAGCTGACGCAGGAGACAGACCTGAAGCTGCCGGAGAGGAGGTGACCTGTCAACAATGAATGACTTTTATGAAGTCAATCGACAGCATTCTTTTGTCATTTTACCACACACTGTTAGTTAACTCTGCTCTTCTCTCACATGAGATCGCATGTTCTGTAAAAATAGAAAAAAATGGACACCTTCTCACTGAAATGAAACAATTTTGAATTAAGGTCATTTAGATTTGATTTGCATATTTATAGTGTTGATTTTATTTAGCGAAAGATCTTAAATGGGATTAAATAAAGTAATGTGTCCATATGTTAGGAATTTTTTTATCTAAGAGATTGCATTAAAACACAAAAAGAAAGAATTGTTTGTTTTTTGGTTAAGTCCATAGTATCTTAAAGTCAGTGAGGCCCATATGCGTTTCAATAACCCCAAAAAAAGAGCATGCATACTTGTGAGGAGGAAAAAAACTCAAACTTTTTGCTCCTACGTTGTCTCCCAGAGGCTTTCTGTTCTGAGTTTGTCTCCCTGCAGGCCGACCATCAACGACGCGAGATAAGAATCACCCGCCACAGATCAACAGTCCTTTGGGGTGAGGTAGTAGGTTGTATAGTTTTAGGGTTATTCCCAAGTTGTCAGATGACTATACAACTTACTGTCTTTCCTGAAGCGACTGTGATTGCATCATCATCATCATCATCACAAAGAAAATACAACATCGACACTGCAAAATCTTTTTTTCCCTTTTTTAATTTCTATTTTAAACTTTGGCGATGGAATATTAAATTCAACTTCAACTGTATATTTTTAGGAATCATAACTGTAAATGCTCTAAAAACATGCAAGTTGATGATATTTGAATGACCTTTTTGTTGTTTTGAACACTTATTTTCATGTCATGTTAGCAGCATGTATTCAAGACAAACTTTCAGATCCTCCTCCTCCTCCTCTACCTGGGTGACTTATGGTGTTCGTACAGGGTGAGGTAGTAGGTTGTGTGGTTTCAGGGTTGTGATTTTACCCCATCAGGAGCTAACTATACAACCTACTGCCTTCCCTGGAGGGCAGCAATACATCACAGGAGCACCCATGTCTGTGTCACCCAACACTGACTGACACTTAAAAAGTTAGCGGCGACAGACGACTGGCTTTTGATGTCCAAGGTTTCATTCAACGGGTGAGTGGTGCAAAAATTACAAAATGTATTTCATGGCAAAAAGAACAAATAATTAAAAGTTTATAAAAAGCATTTAAAAGAAATGTGGTTGGCCTTGGAAATATTTGTATAGAAATGTTTTTTATGTTTTGACTTTGTGCTGTTTTGTTCAGAGATAAATAAAGACTGGATGATAAAAAAAAAGAAAATGTTGGATCACGAGTCATTCAATCAATCTTTGTTAGTATAGCAACAGTTCATAACAAATGTTATCTCAAGACTCTTCGCAAGAAGAGCAGGTTGTGATCTTACTCTTAATTATAAAAGTGTGTGTCTGATCCTTTCAATGTAGAAGGGAGTTGTAGGAACAAATATTTCTTTAGTAATCCTTGTAAGGAGATCAAGATATTTCACAAGACATCTTAAACAATCTTTTGATCATGGTTTATTGTTTATGTCTATTCAGTATTTTAGAAGAAGCTTCTCTTAGTACTTACAGTAACAATGACACTGTTGTGATTTAATTTTCCATGCAAGATTATGAATATGTAGGGGATCAAAAGCAAAGACAATGCAATGAAATCCACAAAGGAAGCAAATCTGTTTTATCTGAGCCATATGCTCAGCATTGTTCTAACACTTGAGAAAGTAGTCTCAGAGGCTTTGAGCTTCCTTCTCAAGTTGCTTCCTTCATCATACCATATATCTGCTTCAGTCTTCATTAAGCTTCAAAGTGTCACTTCAGAGAACGTGAGCATGTGGGGTTTCTCTATACGTTTTACAGATCAGGTACTGAGGCATCAGCAAAACAACAACAAAAAACAACAACCATAAATCATCACCCAACGTGTGTGAATATACTGAGCAGACTCAGAAGACTACTGTATAGTTTTACCATAGAAGTAAACAGGCAGTATTTATCTCAGGGTGGGGACACAGTTGTCGCTGATTCTCAGTAGTTGCTGGTCGTGCACAGTAGATGGCGCCATATAGCCTCTTTCATGTTGTGCTTAACTTTGAATACACCTGTATTTACAACAATACAAGCTATAAGCTACAGACACTACTGATGGTGCACATTACAGTCACATCTTTATTTTTAACTCTTTATTCCACATATAACCTGTGTGATAAAATGTGTATGTCACACGAACTCGACCTAGTTTTGAAAACAAAGAGGAGTAATAAGAAGTCAAATATTTTCTTGAGTGGCTTTACAAGATGGAATGTTATTTTAATATTGTAACATGTAAGACTCAAGAGTACAAACAGATGAGGAGGAATTAGTACAAAATAACCTGTGTAAAAAAAAATAGCAGTAGCCTACATAGAAGCCAGCATAGAAAATATAACATTAGTATTAAGAAAAAAATGATGTAAGAATATAAATCATACGGAAACAAATAAGAATACATAGAATGATATTTCCATCTAGATTCTTCTGCAGAAAAAATATTATGTGGCATGAAAATGGCTCACGGTGGTACTGACTGATTAAAGTTAATTTATTCACATAAACCACAAATTAAAGCACAAGCAGTCCGTTGAATGAATGTAGGCCTAAATCAATTAATGCATTTATTACATCTATGTTATTATGTACAGAAATCAGAAGATATACTGTAGGTATTGTCTAAAAGGCCTATGCATATACATAGGCTTATGTAGACTATCTTTATTTACGTATATATTTATATAGTCCTATATGATATAGGCCTATGTATATTTATATAGCCTATAGACAGTCTATGGCTACTGTATTCAGCAGACAGTCACGTGCATGTAATGTGTCATTTCTATGAGAAAACTGACGTTGAGTGACACAAAGGACTTCATTGTAAATATCACAGCAAATGAGGCTGTTTACTGCCTTTTATGACGTCATTCAAAATTAAATTGAGAGGAGAGACGGCTAGCCGAGACACGTAGACTGTCCACGGGTACAAGAACAATAGAGACCCCCCGACTCCCCTCCAAACAAAAAAAAAAAAAAAAAAAAAAACATTAACCCGACCCGTGACGTCTCAAGACACCAGGAAGTGATTGGGTCCTGCCAGAATAGAACGTGGTGGTCCCTGCATGTGCATTGGTTGAAAGCATAGGTGTGTCAGGGGTGTGTGTGTGTGTGTGCGTGTGCGCGCCATGTCGCCGTCCGTCGTTACGTTACTTCCTGCAGAGGATGAACGGAGGTTTTGACAGCGCAGAGGGAGGCGACTCGTCAAGTTTTCAGCAGAGGAGATCTGTGGATCAGTATCAGTGCCTCAGAGTGTCCCGGGACCTAAACACCTCCCTCCTCCGGTTAGAGACATCCCTCCATCTCGACTCCAGCCTCTGAAAATGATCCGGACTGCAGCCTCGGAGGTATTAATCACCTTTATTTCCAACATCGGTTAATTGTGATAAACAGCCTGAACGTTGTTTGGATGTTTAAAGCAGGCAGCTACAGTTCTGATGCTTTAACCAACACCTTTGTCAGTCACGTCATCCCACAAATCAAATGTCTAACTATTGGACTTTCTTTAGTCACTTTCGCAATTGCATCTCGAGCTAAAGTCTTCTTGCTTCTATTCCTGCATTAGAAGAATGCATGCCATTGTTCTCAGTGTCTCTATCTGGTTGTGTGTTTGACCTGATCCCACATTGAACTTCCTGACTGCTCGAGTCTTAAAAACAGGTGAAGATTCTAACGAGAGGAAAGGTGTTTATTTATAGGCTGAAATGTCCCCTTTATGTCCCAAAAGCAGTAGCCTAGTGTTTTATTTTCCTTGAAGTATAAACATCAAGAGACAGTGTGGACACATGACAGTCTGTAAATTCACGTGGAAGTGATTGCCTCACTATTATTAGTGTTTGACACATGGATGACCTTGTTGCAGAGATTTAATCCTGATTCAGCAGACGGCTCTGCACAATCTATTTTCAAGTCTTGTAACTAGTGGAGCTTGTGGGTCAGTTGTCGGTCTTAACATGCTTTGTTGAGCACAGCAGAAGGCTCCTGTTTCCTCTCCTCTCGTGACCTAAAGATAGTGTCCTCTGTCTGAGATTGTAGTTCCTCTGGGATTTAAAACACAATGTCCTTTGAGGTGATGGGGAAACATGGGCTGGGCCAGGGTCAGCTATGAAAGGGGAAATGCAGCAAAGAGGTAGTTGTTGACCTATTTTCAATATGTTTACCCTTTTTATCTGTATTATAAATATGAGGCTTGAGTTACAGACCAGATTGCTCTCAGATTATTCAAATCTTGAAGATACAGAGGTGGAAACAGGAAACTAATGATTTCTTTCATTTAAGGTCAATCTGATGGTAATTGTTGTTGAATCTATCCAACCAGGAATGTTTACAACTCCAAATTATCCCAATTTCCTGTCAAGTCCTAGAAATTAAGCAATTGTCACATTTTCAAACCTGCAACTATCCGATATGTGGCATTCACACACCCCCAAAAAAAAAAAAAAATGACCCAAATGTCGAAAGAGTTGCCCATGATATTTGTAACGTCATCATGAAATCCACTGATTCATCAGCTTCGAGGAAGTCATGCCAGAGTGCAGGTCAGGACACAGAAAAACTACACTCTAATAAATAATCTGAACCACATGTTGAAACAGTTTAGCTTGTGTTGTGATGGGAATCCAACATGTTTTGGATACAACCCAGCAAAAGCTAAAAGGCAGGTTATTGTAAATAAGAACTTTTTTTGGATGGCTTACCGCCCATAGATTCATAAACGTTCACACAATCTGCCCTTTGATAGAAAAAATAGTTCTTAGCTGCTTGGATTCTCAACAGATTGTCAAGAGGGCACATGTTCATCCAAACGGCGTTGATGAAACTCTGTTAGACAACAGTTTTTTACCTGTCAGCGAATACCTACATTTTTCTTTTTTATTTACACACACTCACGGATATCCTCCACAGCTCTGGCGTTCTGTCTGGACCTGTCGGCTGACATACTGCAACACACAGAGACTAGATAAACAAGTACGGGCTTGCTTTGATCAATCACGTTCTCACTGTGTGTCCTCAGGAGTCAACAGAGAGCGTGTTTACCATCCAAACAAATGAACGGATCATTTCATCTTATTGTCATGTTTTATTATTGGTTTAACCAGCACACTCAATGCTCCTGTGAGGAGTTTTTATCTGGGTTTGGAAAAAAAATGAAAATGAGCACTGATGTGTTTATGTGACCTACAAAAAATAGAGACGTCCAGTACTAAGACTGACTATTCCTAAGTGTAGTTTTTTTTAAAGTCTAGTGCAGGGTAGAGGTCAGACAAAGACCCAGTTTCCCATGATTCTGGGAACGTGATTGGTTTGACTGTTACAATAAAGCAGGATGAGATTTTTTTTAAAACACTACTTACACATGTACAATACAAAATAAGCAAAGACCACTTTGACCGGGAGGGGTCGCCAAAATCGACACAAACAAAAAAGTTCTTCACAGGAGCTTTAAAGTCAGGGTTCTAAACAGTCGAATTGCACAATCTCGTTCATTTCATAATTTTTCATGCACGCTCGCCTCACAGATGTATGCAGCTGTGTAAACCATGACTCTACATTGAGCACGCTTTAGCTCTGTTATGACTCCAACAGCCAAATCTCTTTATATTCAATCAGAGGAATGCGTTTGATTGTTTTGTATTGTTCAGCATTTTACTACTGGTACATTTGAACTTTTAACACTTTAGAGCAAAATTTGGGAGTTAAGAAAAATATTCCCATCTTTGGCTCAGTTGGTAGAGTCGGTCGTCTCACAACCCGGAAGGGCGGCGTTTCAATCTCCAGCTCCTGCAGCCACATGTCCATTATGTCCTTGGGCAAGAAACTTAACCCCAAGTTGCTCCCACTGCTTTGTCGGCTGAGTGTGAATGTATGAATGGGATAAGTTAATACTGATGGACACTCTACATAACAGAATCTGCCATCAGTGTGAGAATAGGTAGGTATGACCTGCGGTGTCAATAGTATATAAAAGGATAGAGCTTTTCTAGGCGTCTGTTCTGACGACTCAAAGCACTCTTACTCCAATTGCAATCTGACAAGCCAATCAATATACAGTCTGCAGAAAAACAACAGTAACATCTGCTGCCATGAATTGCTGGAAGTTGGACAGAGCGTTAAAGAACATGAGCATTAGCCACGGTGCTCTGATGTTGTGTGATGGCTCAAACAGATGTGCTTTCTCCTGCTGAGAGCAGCTGTGAGCTCCAACACAGTCCCTCCTACACGCTCGTTTGAGATCCACTCGGAGAGGACGGACTGCTACAGACAAGGGCAGAGAAAAAGTGAATTAGAGCTGCGTGTCTGCACACTGGAAAGCTATCCATACAATGTAAACACTACCTCTGATGTACAGTATGTACTCACTGAGCGTCTTTAGAGTCTCTGAGGGCATCCCAGTTGTTTAACAAATAAGAGTCAGGTTTGTATTGACATTATGAACAATGCATAAAAGAGCTTGCATACAACTTTACTAGCATTAGCACCCTGTTATATAATGCTTGTTGGCTTTTAATAACAGATTTTAGTCTAATTCTTTCAGGACTTTTGTGTTTCTCTCACGTTTGGATGTTTTATCTGAAAATGGTAAAACCTTCAACCTAGCTAGATTGTTTTCTTTAGGATGAATATCCCAAATCTGAGGGTAAAAGACACATCTCTCTGCTGCCAAAAGTGCAAAGGTATTAAGAGTTTCAAAAAGTGCAGTATAATGTCTTGTTCCTTTTGTTAATGAGCATGTGGACTTCTGTGGGTCTGACTCTGAGACTTAATGAGAAGATCCATCCATCCATTATCAATACCGCTTTTCCTGTTCTTGCCGGAGCCGATCCCGGCTGTGAACGACAGGGTACATCCTGGACTGTTTGCCAGTCAATCACAGGGCTGACAGATAGACTTGTCAACAAGTGGGACAATTTTGTTATTCTTTAGCCAGTGTTGAAACCCTTTAGCCAGAGTTCTGTCTATTTCTACTCATAAGAGCCTGAAGAAATAAAGAGAAATGTTATTCAATCAATCAATCAATCAGTCAATCGAGTGTTTTGATAAAGGACATTTAAAAACAACAGATGACCAAATTGCTGTAAATGGAACAAAAGAGCAGTACAGAAAAACAACCACACAGCATTTTGTTTTATTCTAAAAATGTTCCTCAGAGGTTTTTGCACCCAAACTGCTCCACCTCTCTCATAAGCTGCCTCAGGGTTTCCGTCTCATTATCACCCTTCGCCCTCATCGTTTGTCTCCCTCTCTCTTCTTATCACAGTCTGGTGAGTGAGGCCATTCTTCCTTCCAGGATTGGTTCCATCTCCACCATGGCGGGGGATCTCTTCAGCCCCCCGTCCCCTCTGGGGGATTCCCTGCTGGACGGCCCGCTGTGTGGAGACCTGATGGACGACCTCCGGGACATCTCCCAGTCGATCGGAGACGACACGCTGGGATTTGATTTTTTGGAGCAGCAGAGCACCGGCTCTGGATCGGAGTGTTCCATTGCACTGGGTGAGTAGGCGAGTGGCGTTCCTGGTCGATTAAAAAAACAACTCATGGAGGATAGAATGTACAAAAGTGAACTAATAAAACAAACAGATCCCTATTTGCTTTAAAAGCTAACATGTCAGGGTGTTCTTTTGCTGCAGGCAGGTGATGTGGATCATTACAACATTGACCTTTTGACCTTAAGGCTCCTCTATGACGCATGTTAATTCATGAAAGAGACATGCATGAAACAGTGTGTGTCTGATAACAGAAGATTAGATTTATCTCTGTCTCTCCTCCATGATCTTGTCTCCAAAAACCTGAGCAGCACTTTGCTGTAATAAATGACCCATGTTAAAAATGCTTCAGTCTGCAGGAGACATATACCTGATGTTCTCAAGCAGACAAAGGAAACAGGCATTCTTACAGGACTCCTCGATGTATGAAGTGACATACACTTCTTGTTTTAGAAAGTAGAATGCAACCTGTTGTGTGCTGGTTTGTACAATTGTAACATCTACAAAATCCTTTTTTCTCTTAATTCTCACTTATAGAAATATGTTCTGTCAGTCAGCTTGGCTGGAGAAGCCTGATACCACTCTCATGCTATTGAAAACATAAAGCTAAACTTTCAGCCAGCAGCCGGTTAGCATGGCTCATTCCATTGCTAAACCACCTCTAAAGCTCCAAACAGGTTTCATATTGCTTTTACTAAATCTTTAAAAAAAAACAAGCAGTTAGCCGATATCCAATACTCACATTGTAAGAGCTGTGGAAGATGTTTCAAGACAACTTTACCCAACTGACATAAAACATTGTTTCCGGAGGCTGTACCATCAAAAATGCTGAGTCAAGCTAGTTACGCTAACTAGGGCTAGCTCTAACTTTGACTCACCTTAACCCAGGCACATAAAAAAAGTGAATGAGTGTATCATCTCACATTTCAAAGTGCAATTTCCCTTATTATCCTTTTGTAAAAAAACAACAACTTCTGAGTCATTTTAAAAAAAGACTAGAAGTGCAAGTCACAGTTCCTTGGCTCTGTTGACCTCTAATCCACCTCTAAAGCTCTCTGACCACACGTTATGTTTGTTTGTTAAACCGTTGCAGTTAGACAACAAGCAGTTAGACTAATACTAAGATAAAATAAAAAGGTTGGCAGTAGTGTATCTCTTACAATTCTTTGCTAATAAGTGAATTACCCCAAAAAAATAACTAGGCTTATGCTACCTGTTAGCCTGTGTAAATCATTATTTTATGAAATATTTGAGGATTTATATTCTGGATTGATTTAGTTCCAGGACTAAGGGAATGACTTTTTGTCTTTTGTGTTTCGCAGACACTCTGACCCCCGCCTCCAGTCCGTCTTCAGGGGTGTGTGGAGGAGCGCCCGGCCCCGGGGAGAGTTTTCCCCCCCTTAACCTGGAGTGCCGGGTGTGCTCAGACAAGGCTTCAGGCTTCCACTACGGGGTGCATGCCTGTGAGGGCTGCAAGGTGAGAGTTGGAGTACATATTGTATGCATGAACTGACACAGGACAAAGTGACAGAAAGAAACACTGATCAAATCCCGTTCAGGTTGAAGATAACATGTGCTGCAAAGGAAAATGTTGTCTTTGGTGTCCTTGCATGTAACACAAAATACACCCACTCACACATGTTGTTCACACACACACACACACACACACACACACACACACGTAAGCGCCCACATGCACAACATAACACATACAAAGCTTGGCATGCAGGAGCGCCTGACCCAGCAGCCAGTGGAAAAAGTTTCAGAAGCACACCGCCGGGTCATGTGAGGTGGGGGACAGAGTGGCCTTGGCTGCCTTGTCACCCCTCCCCTGCTTGGCACAGAGCCCAACTAAGAGACTTTAATACACACACACACACACACACACACACACACACACACACACACACACACACACACACACACACACACACACACACACACACACACACACACACACACTCATGAGCACACATGTAACTGCAGCTGGCAGAGAGCCCTCCTGTGTTTCGAGGCAAATATTATCTTCACATAGAATCTTGTTTTTTCTTAAACAAAAATCTACTTTGCGTTAATCTTTTGGAGGTTGTCATCATTTTAACAGTAAATTCTTTAGGTTTGAATTAGTTACGCTCCACAGGACACCTTGGTACTGAAATTCCTGACATTCTTGAGATTTTATGTAGCACAAAAAAAAGTCATAAAGGATCAGTGACACCCAGAACATTCTGTAACTGAGACTATTGAGTTCATTATCAGTTCAGTGATCACTTCTGTGCATGTGTTGTTCTGTGCAGTGATCATCACTGCACTGTTTTTCATCAAGTCATGTGAGCTCGTCTTAGGCTCACACCTCTAAGCCCATAGCATGTTGTTGCTGCTAATCTCAGTTTGCTATTTTTTTTGCACAACTTTTACAACTCACTTGCCCGCAGTTAAAACGTCTCCCATCAGCCACAGCTTCACCTTGACACTGTGTTTGTTTATTCTACTTCATAAACTACTTATTGAAATCCAGAGTAGGATTACAACTTTCATGTATTTGAAGTGAAACAGAGTTGTTACCAGTTTTGTGCAGAGTCTGTTTTCACTCCATTGTGCTGGCAATGTGCTTTCAGTTTCCCTTCAGATCTATAGGAACCATGATGGACACAGGGGGGGAGGCAAATATTTCACAACGTTCATTCTTCTGTCCAAGTTTTGAAGAATGCACATCTGTATGTTTTTAAGCGCCATACAGCTGGCTGTCTCCTCGCTGGTCTGCATGAGATCCATCAGATTGCACAAAAAAAAAAAAAGAACACTTGTTTTGCACGTCCTTGTGTCACACTACTGCTGCGGTCCTAAAATAGGAACATGATGACACTGAACTGTTGGACGCTGCACACGTGAGAGCTGTATTTTGACCACACTTTGTTCCTAAGTTCGCTGACTGATGATATTGCGCCATCATGGAAAACTCTGGCGTGTGATATGTAGCAGCCACAGTTCACTGTTTCCACGCCGGATGGCCTCTCTGCATATCATGTTCAACACCTCGCATTGGAAGAGAGGAGCGCTCTGTAGGTGGGAATGTGGAATGGAATGCTGTGTGGGGGCCGTGGTGCCGGGGCTTAAGTCTTGCTGTGTGATGACGCTGATGTGAACGGCACATTTAGAGCAGCAGGACAGTCGGTTGAACATCAGCATGTCTATCTGCCCAGGTAGCAGGAAGTTATTTCTGGTGATAAAGTGAAACGCTTTTCAGTCTGATGAGAAGATGTTTGCCCTTGAGGAAACATTGCACAATCCATCCCATTGCTTACGTCTTTAGTCTCATGAGTCACCGGTCATGGCTGCATATCATAGCCTCCATTCATGCAAGGACATGCATGCAGTAAACACACATCTGTTTTTCTCCCCTTTGTGCCGTGAAGTTGTTTTGTAATGTGTTTTTGATGACTTACACATGTCACTAAACTATTGCCTAGACCTCTACTTCTTTTTCACTGAGCTATTTCCCACAATAAAGCTAGAATTGTTTCAACTCAAAAAAAGTAGTAAATGACAAAAAATAACCCTTAATAATGACATGCCTTCACAATAAATAAATAACTTTTGTAAGGTGACATACTGAATGTGTATGTAGCTCCAGTTATATTGCCAGAGAATCCATTTTCCCTTTCTTGACAGTGAGGGATTGTTGATATTTCAGTGATGCACCCACACGTGTACGTGAGTGTATGTCAAAGCATCAGATACACTGGCACATGTGCAACACTTGTTAGCATGCGCTGGCTCACTGCCCTGTATCCCAGTGTGCTTTGGAGGGCTGCAGGATGTCTTGTCCAATCAGGGTTCACCCTCAGAAGGGCAGAGCGTACAGTAGACCTCTTTAAATATAGATATTATTCCACTGTACAGTCCAACTCACTTTCTGACCAGGGCTTCAAATGTACTGAAGGCATGTACAGCATACAAAGATGCTGCAGATATACATGTAGGTACCTAAAAACTACAAAAGAAGAAGAAAAAATTACTGTTTGCTAGTATAACTGGCTCCAGTCTCTCATTGCAATTCCAAACTAAAGGCTCATTAAACCGGAGTGACTGGGGATCCACATGCATCCTTATAGCTTTAGCACACGGTCTAACTTGTAAGCCTGCACGCTTCGGCTGACTCGTGGCGGTGACAGAATAAATAGTCTTCTTGCACACAGAAGTTGTAAAACATAACAAAAAACATAAATCAAGTGTAAAATCCAGTTGAGAGGTTGTCTTCAAAGAGAGGCTGCAAAGCAAATGGAAGGTTAACTGAAATCCCCTGAGGGCTCAAGAACCAGAGGAGTAGTCTGAACGTTTTCTGTTGTCCAATGTCAAGCTACAGTGTGCATCGTTCTGTCTCCAACAGGGTTTCTTCAGGAGGACCATCAGGCTAAAGCTGGAGTATGACAAGTGTGAACGCAACTGCAAAATCCAAAAGAAGAACCGGAACAAGTGCCAGTACTGCCGATTCCACAAGTGCCTCTCTGTGGGCATGTCCCATAATGGTAAGGTGTTGAACACCGAGGCCTTGGAGGCACCATAGACCAAGTTTGGCTGTGTCACTAGGTTGATTATTATTATTCTACAATTCAATTCATTTTCAAAAGAGTGAGATATATGTGGCTTATATAAACAATCTGAAACGAATCTGTTGTCTCTTAAGCAATCCAAATAAACGTACTCGTAAGTATTTAGTTACATAAAACTCTGCTCAGTGGAGATCACAGTATGTGTCCTCCACTACAACAGCAGGACGTGTCTGTGTGTTTCTGTGTTTTACGTCGAGTGGGGGGTTTATAGAACATGCCCCGCCGGAGCCTGCCTGACATTGAGATAACACAGGCTCCATATAGCTCCACATCTGGCCCGTCAGCTGCACTCACTGCAAGAGGGGTCATTGAGTTTGTTACAATGGCCTCCCACTGCAGGCAGAGCCACGGCCGAAACCTGAGAGGGAGACAAACATGTTGTCCTCTGAAGGGAGGAAAGAGAACAGAATGCCGAGGCTCTGCTGTGGGTGAATGTTAGTTTGAGCACACGCGTGCGTGTTTGCTGCAGGAGGATATCTTTGGTGTGTAGGAATGCAGTTTCCTTTGTAAAAAAAAAAAAAAACAACAACTTTTGAATACTCTTCTTGCTGTTGCTAACGATATATGTGTCTATGCTACAGCTATCCGGTTTGGTCGGATGCCTCAGGCGGAGAAGCTTAAGCTAAAGGCAGAAAGCAAAGTAGTGGAGAAGGAGGTGGCAAACCCTCTGCTGGCCGACCACAAAATTCTGGTCAGGCAAATCCACGAAGCCTACATGAAGAACTTCAGCATGAACAAGGCGAAAGCTCGGCTCATACTCACCGGAAAGACGAGCAAGACGGTAAAGGAAACAACAACAACAACACTGATGGCAGAGGGGTTGTAAATGTTCTTCATAGTCCGTCTCCTCACATCTTTCCCCTCTCTTGTCTCAGCAGCCTTTCATCATTCACGACATGGACACATTCCAGCTGGCAGAGAGGACGTTAGCGGCGCATATGCTCAACGGTGACAATCCAGAGGTCCAGATCAGCCTCCAGTGTGGGGACCTGGTTCCATCGGTGGGGAGTGGGGAGCTCCAGCAGAGGGAGGCTGAAACCAGGCTCTTCCACTGCTGCCAGAGTACCTCAGTGGAGACGGTCACGGAGCTGACGGAGTTCGCCAAGTCGGTGCCGGGCTTCCAGAGCCTGGATCTGAATGATCAGGTGGGTTTAGGGGCGCTGTATCAGTTATTGAAGTATATACAGGGGGAATGTTTACTTTTACTTGAACCGAAGATGTTTTGTTTGAATCTTACCCTCCTTGTTTAGGTGACTCTCTTGAAGTATGGCGTTTATGAAGCCCTCTTTACGCTTCTGGCCTCCTGCATGAACAAAGATGGCCTCCTCGTGGCCCGTGGTGGAGGCTTCATCACCAGGGAGTTTCTCAAGAGCATGCGACGGCCATTTAGTGACATGATGGAGCCTAAATTCCAGTTTGCTTCACGCTTCAACTCATTGGAGCTGGACGACAGTGACCTGGCCCTTTTTGTGGCTGCAATTATCTGCTGTGGAGGTAACTACCATATCCAGAAAAAAAAAAAAAAATATATATATATATATATATATATATTCATTCACCTTGACTGAAAGTTACAAGGACTGCTTCGTCATATCCTTTCTCCCCTCTACCTGATCCTTTCCCTCCAGATCGCCCAGGCCTGGTTGATGTGCCTCTAGTGGAGCAGTTGCAGGAAAGCATCGTGCAGGCACTGCAGCTCCACCTGCTGGCCAACCACCCCGATGACAACTTCCTCTTTCCCAGACTGCTGCAGAAACTGGCTGACCTCCGGGAGCTGGTCACAGAGCATGCTCAGTTGGTGCAGGAAATTAAGACGACAGAGGATACAGCGTTGCACCCACTTCTGCAAGAGATATACAGGGACATGTACTGATGACAGTGAATGCCATTTAAAAGCAGGTGTACATACTAAGTTGAACTATATGCATATCGATGTACTGTAAGTAGCTCATTGTGCAGCTTCTAAGGATACACGCTGCTGTGATCTGCAGAGGTGTCACCACGTGATCTGTAACTTTAGAAGTCTACTGGAACTGAACACAAATGAAATGAGGGGAAAGCAGCTCTTGAAGGTTGCACGAGTGCTTCCCTCAAAGAGGATACAGAACTTTATTTCAATCTGTCACCATAGATTTGTGGAGATATTCGTTAAAATGCATAACTTAGAACATCTTATTGTCATACATTGTGATCTGATGCCAGGCTTGTACTCTACAGACACATGCATAGGAGAACAAAAGTTGGCTGTACAAATTTGCATGGCATTTAAAATGTATGTACACATAATAATAATAATATAGATAACAGGACATGGCTGATGCAGCCACATTATGCACTATACTGTACTAGCAAGCAGCAATAAGTTCAATTGAAGTGCCAAGAAGCAGAGATGTTTTAACATTTAATCTTTACACTGACTTTCTTTTTTGTGCAGACATTGCTCCGACTTAACATAAAGACATATTCCTAATATTTTGGATATTTAGTTCATTTGAGCTCATTAAGAAATGACTTGAGTAATGCTCATGCCCTTTTATTTATGACAAGTGCCTTGTAAAATTAGACAAATCTCCCTCAACAATTCTTGTGTTAATGGTTGTAGAAACATCTGTATCAGTGTTCAAGAGTGCCATAATGTCAACCTCATGTCTCCTCTGACTTTGACCACACACCTCATACCTTTCATAACAAATGCAATAAATGAGCTTTTTTTCAGCCATGGGGTAGAAAAGTGATTTGTTGAGATTATTGTTACCAGTCAGTGTTGGTCCAGGGAAGGTTCTTACATCATATTAAGTCATAAATCGGTTGCATTTCTGTCAGACAATGAACTCAAATGAGCCCAACTCTCAGTGAACATTGTTTTAAAGTATGGTTATTTCATCTGTTGTGTATTTATTTCAATCCGCTGTCCTACTGATTTAAAAACAACACAAGATACCTTACAGGCACATTTTTCTTCCATTGAGGCACATGTTTTAGGAGGGTGGGTGACTATTGGCCAGTATTTGACCACAAACACAGCGTGTTAAGCTGGTTTATTTTGTATTTTGTAAATATAATAGGAATGTGGTGACCACAGTGAAAGGGATGTGTGTATGCAGACAGTTAAGCAGGTGAAATGCCTCACCTCCTGATGAAGTATTGTAACATTGTTGTCATAACAGTTTATATTTTTTGTCATGTTTATTAGTGTACATTATGAACTGCATTTGCTGTTTCAATTAAAGGAATATTGTGGTAGCCTAAAAATAAACTAATATATTTAACTGATGGTCTGTCTTATTTAACAGTCTAATAATGCCAGTGTAAATGATTCCCCTAATGGAATCTGCTCAAGAAATATTAGCAAGAAGATATTTTTATATTTTGTATTTGAAGTTATTATCACAGAGACCTAATTATGACGTTAGCTGTACTCCACCTGTTAGTCTTCGGTGTAGTTAATTAGCAGCACCTGTGCTTTGCCTTTATTGAATTATTTGTTATTACATCACTATTCCTTTTGAACCTTTTACTCAAATTTAATACACGTTAACTATCTATCAATATACATTCGTGAAAACATGCAAGTACGGTTGAAAAATCATTAAATATATTTTAATTATATTAAGTATTGTACTCTACAACACACCTTCTGTCGTTGTGCTCCCCCTATCCAGTAGGTGGCGGTAAAGATACGTGAAATAACAACATGGTTGGACTGTGAAAACCAGGAAGTACCTCTTCCTGCTCTTGTGCTCTGAACGATGGAGCAAACTAAAAGTGAACCCCGTGAAAAATCATTTACTTGCCAGTCGTGTGGTCTAAGTAGCCCGTTTACTTACTACGGCCAGAAACCACCTAACACAAGAGCCATTGTGTAAGTGTACATCAAGCGGGACGCTCTCTTGAGCGACCTACGCTGAAGATAATTTAACCTTTCGTTGTTGTTTCAGTAGCATGTATCACAGTATCTGTCTTTAAACACACCTTCTATTTGATATAAGTGTAACCGCATGGGCCTGTTTACGTTTTAATTCCGTTTATTGTGCATTCCTGTCGTCCCGTTAGATTGCTTGAGGAGTGTTTCGTGACCAGAGACCCCTTCAGTCCGGACAGAGAAAAGTTTCTTGTTTTGGGCTCTAGCTGCAGCCTGTGCAGCATGTGCGTCTGTGTTGCACCGGTAAGATCTCTAAATTCAATTGCTACGGTCTTGTGTTTTATATAGGTTAGATATGTGATTATGTAATTCAATTTATCAATCGACCAGATGCGATAACGTTTGCATGCCTTCTTCATGGACAAATAAGATAATTACAGACTGAGTTTGATTTAAAGGGAACTGTAACCACATTGATTGGAGACACTAAAATGTATCCTAGGAGTGTAATCAAGCCAAAACAATTATTAGCATTCCCAGTCAGGCTTTGGAAGCTGACTTGATCACTGGTGATTAAAACATGCATCTAGTTTTCTCAGACAACTTTGTAATCACGTGGCTTATATGTACATGCTGAGAGAAATTCATGACTGCTATGCACTTCAAATCAATTTATCCAGTCTCACATACAGATATTGAAAAATGTATAATCCGTGCGACTCGGCACATCTACCAAAGTGAAACTGGAGAATTGATGCTAAACCTTCTCGTCTGTCAGGAATGCAGTCTTTTCTACACCAAGAGGTTTTGCATGCAGTGTGTGAACAAGCACTTGGACCAGTTCCCCCAGCAGATCCGGGCCGAGCTGGCCAAGAAGAAGCAGAGCACCAAAGCTGCCATCTCATGACATTTGGAGTAGAGACCCTTCACCTGCTGACATATGGAAGAGAAATTGTCTGAATGGTCAGATAAAGACTCACAAATATGTCATGCAGGGCCAAAATGCAGAAAGACAACCAACACACCTAAAAACTAATTATCCTAAAAAGGAAGAAGAAAAGAAAAACGACAACTACACATCAACGTTTTTTTTTACCTGTATGTTTGTTTCAAGCCAATTTAAGTAAGATGTAAATGTGTATTATTTCTCATTAGAGAATTAAAAAAAAAAAGGAAGCAAGTGGTGGGATTAACTGGAGTTGCTGGGCCATTGTGTGATGTGGTTGCAGGTTCACATGCAGACCTTTTTGGTTGGCTGCAGTAAAAAAATACACCCTGATGTAATTAGCTGAAAGTGCTTTGCAGTTGCTATAAATGTTCTGTTATCAAAAAAAGCAGAGGAGGATTTTTATTTATTTGTGGTAATGGCATCTTAAGATAGTTGGTAATGATTTTATTATTGGAGCACATGTTCTATTTTATGGCCCTTATCAAGGCACAGCATCGCACTATTTGCTAATAGCTGCTGTTCTGCCCAATACCACCACTATTTTGGTCGTCTCCCTAAGTGATAGTAAGAGAGTTCTGATGTGGACGCTGTAATGTTCTTCAAGACCAGTTGCTGGGCAGATTAAAAACCAGATTCCTGTTTTCATAGCCATTGCAGAGGAGAGACTGTACTTCATGAATTTTACCTGTTGTATTATGCTTAATGAGGAAATACATCTGTATTAGTTTTCATAAACCTGTGGCTATAATAACTTTTAAAATGACACGCTGGTGGATACTACAGATGTGTGTTGTGACAGTTACACATCCTTTGTGTCTGTGGTCAGAGGTTTCTTTGTTGACTTCTGTGCGGTCATATTTTTTTTTAACTGTGTAATCTCAAACTATAAAAAGACACATCCAGTAGTGACCTTTCTCCCATTCAAATTTGTAGGTGTTTTTCTTTGAAGCTGTGAGAAGGGGCCCAAATATTTTAAACTCCGATGGAAAAAAAGCCCCAAAAAACCCCACAAGTATTTCCCTTAAAGCATTGCCTATGGATGTGTGACCCAAACAAAATGTTCCCTGGCCTTGATTCTCAAATACCCATCTAATCAGTTTGATCCAAATCTGTTTCCATCTCTCAGGGATCACTCGGTACAACGGCGCGCACAGTTTGCAGCAGCATAAACACATTATGGATTAAGTGTGATCCCGGCGATAGCATCGATAAAACAGATGGCCTTGCTGAATTTATCACGAGATGTTTCACTCTTTTCTAGGGGTTAATTGAAACAGCATGGCCTTAAAGGCAGGCCCAGTGATTTCTTTCTTTTTTCTCTTTTTTTTTTTTTTCTTCTGCCGAACTCTGCTGAGGAATGCAAAGCGACACCCGCTGTAGAGTTTAAGTTGGGACATTGTGAACTCTGCACACAAGGAGTACTTGCTGATGCATTCACTCAATTACTGCAGGACACCGCTGCAGCTCTGACATGTACACAAGATTAACTTGGTAATAGACACCTTGAGCAGGACTTTTTAATGATGCACACTGAGAACCCTGCAGAAAGAAATGTTTGACTTTTTGCTTTTGAAGGTCTCTCTTCAAGCGGCAGCACTTTTTGTTTCCTTGGTGCTTAAATTCTAAGCACACATACGCAATTACAACCATTGAAGCACACAAACCCGCCCTGTGGCACCAGGGGGGGAGAGTCTGACAGTGATAGGCACCGTGCCAACCATTACAAAGACTTTCTGCTCCAGAGCTGATGTCATCAGATACCAGGAGGAAAGATTTGTGGCTTTTTTTTTTTTTTTGGGGGGTTGTTTTCCTGCACAAAACCTCGTATTCAGTGTCTTAATTGTCCTCCATTAACCTCGAGGCTGTCGTTGAATAGATTCACACTGATTTAATCAAGTGCGCCTAAACTGTTTATTTGACATCAAATCAGGTGTTGCATTATCTGTCTGCAATCTGACACTTATTTAATGATTTATTCCTGTGATAGCATTAGCAGCCAGTACATGTTAGTACTCTGTTTTCTTATCAGCTTCTACACCAAAGACAATCCCCCATACTTATCTTACAGTGTGGGGATCACAGCTTATAAATGACACTTAATGAGATCAGATTCCTGACTTGTAGGTGTCCAGTTAAATGTCTAACCTGATGCCTGATGTGATAAATCAGGTGCAAACAGATAAGCTGAAACTGGACCCCCCCCCCCCCCCCCCCCCCCCCCCACACACACACACACACACTTTCTTTGGCTCTTCATTTTTTTATCTTAAGTAATCAAACAAGATAAATTAGACCATATTCATGTGTAGAGTTAATCCAATCCAGCTCTGTGTTGTTGTTGCCCCTGTTCGACTTTAGGAGCTCCCTCTGTGGGCGGTCCTAGTGCGCAGACCAATGAATCGCCTCCTCTGTTTAAATACTCCTTGATGTCAACTTTTCTTCTTCACTCACAGCTCCCTCTAACGCCATGTTGGCTGTTATGACTTGACTTGTTGTTTTTTATCTTGCCTTACTACGGACTTGACAGGAGTGGCTTTTTTAAACCCCCCTGCGCCTTCTGGAGACGCTTTATTCCATTCTACTTTTTTTTTTTGTTGTTGTTGCGCGTACGCGTTTTGGATGAAACGCACGGAGTATGCTTGCATCGCTCCTGTTATTTTGCATTTGAGAGGAATACTACTTGGAAATAGAAGTTTGAAAGTGTTTGGTTGTTTGTGGGAGTGTTTTTACTTGTCATATGTGCAACAAAATGTCAGATGTTCGCCTGTCTAATGCGAGCCCCACGGTGGAGAGGGTGGATGCGCGGCAGCAGGACAACGTGAGACCTCCGACCCGCAGAAACCTTTTCGGCACACCTGACCGAGAGGAGACGCGGAGGTATTTTGAAGCCTCGATACAGGAAAGTGTGCAGGCTTTTGTGGAGGAGTACAATTTCGATGTCGTCAACGACAGGCCGCTCACTCCTCCGCGCAATTACGACTGGCAGGAGGACAATGACGCACCGGAGTTTTTCCGCAGACCGCCTCACCGGAGAGAGCAGCCCCAGCGAGAGGTGGAGCGCCCCGGCGAGAACAACCGACTGGATGCCGAGGAGAGGGGCGAAAGGCAGCCAGATCACCAGCAAGACAGAAACGGTTCGAGGAAGAGACGTTCAGGCTCCTCAGGTGATTTGACCTCTTTTGGCTGCCATGCATTTTATGTTTGCTGTGTCGCAATGTGGCGAAAAGCAACAGTTGTGTCCGGGGTTTAACTGTGAGCCACGATAAGCTGGTCTGTCTTTGCAAATAAGCAGAATGTGCTGGAGAAAGTCTTCATAGGTGTTTTATCTGTTGTTAATAATGAGGCTGGCGATGTAAAGCTCACTAAGCAAATGGGCTTATAACTCGCGCTTATTAGCCTACATTGTAGTTTGCACATTTTCTTCCGTCGTGCTGTTCATGGTTGTAACAAATCTCCGTAGCTGTCAGGTGCCTCTTTAAAGTGAACGTGCAGCGCTACACGCCCAACAACCCTGACAACCTTTTTCTCTCCCCCCTCCACCACCACCCCCCTCCCCCCCCGCGTCCTCTCTGTGTCTGCCAGGTCCCTGCTCAGACGAGAGTCAGAGTAAAAGGTCGCATTCCGACGAAGAAGATGACGACCAGGCGGGCGGCGCGGCGAGTCAAGCGGTGGAAGCCTCGGAGGAGAGACCGGAGGTCGGCGCGGAGGACCAGTGAAAAACAGTGCAAGGTTAGACAGTTTTATATTACTATTCAGTGTTTATTATGTGGGATGCATATACATTAGCATAGCCGGTTTTATTGTATAAAATACTATTTTTTTGTGTTGCCCTATTTTTTTCTATCATCATTTTTTTTTTTAAATCTCGAAAAATGCACTTTTGTTTGCACTCAGCAGCACACACGTCATCAGCCTTACACACTTTCATATAGTTTTTCTTCATCTCCCACAACACTTATTGCTATGACTGTTCCTCCTCTGTGTGTGTGTGTGTGTGTGTGTGTGTGTGTGTGTCTGGATGAGAAATATAAAGCAAATGCAACTGTTTTTTAAACAGCCTGTTTCCTCTTTCTGCCCCACAGAGCGAGGAGACCTGTTGCTGGTGGAATACTGTAGCCTTTCTCGTCATCTGACAGATGGGAGAGAAAAATCTAAAAGCAGCCTTTTCCTTAAAGAAGGGAGGAGGAGAGGCTGCACAAAGCACTGAATATGTACACTATCAAGTTTTGGCACTCATTTCAGTTAAATTGCCTCAGAAGCAGCAGACAATGTAGCAGTGTGCAAATGGATTTTTGCTCATTTTTGTATCTACTACCTATGTTTCAGATGTAGCACATAAAAAAGAAGCATATTATGCTTTTCATACCTTTTTTGTTAAATGTCTTTGCGTAAGTGTGTGAATTTGACTCGGGAAGTTGCAGTGCAATTTCCAAAAGAGAAATATTATTTTGTCATATTGTATCATTATTCAGGTAATTGATGTAAGTTAAAAATGCAGATTTCAAAAAGTCAGGGTTATGTGGAAACAAAATTTCTCCTTTGCTTTTCTTTTCCTATGGCTTTATTTGTCCCAGTGTTATAAATCTTTTTTTTTTTTTTTTGAAGGCCCAGATGCCCACACTATAAGTTGAGGGTCCATCTACCTGGGAACAGCCATGACAGATAAAGTTTACATGCAAATAATGTCTCTTTATTTCCCCAATTTTCTGACTTTTATTTTAGTTTGTTTTTTTTTGCCAAAGTTTGTGCCTTTTGTTTTGAGGGCTGATGGGTGGGGAGGGAGGTTAGCTAAACTGCTGAGCAATATCCAACCAAATTTGAACAGTATTTGCTAATAATCCTAAGAATTAGCTTTTTTTTTTTTTTTTAAATTAGGTGAGTTGATATTTTTAGTGGCTTTTTTAGGTCACAAATCCCGCCCCTTGTGATAAATGGTGAAGTCCAGGTTAGCATAGATAAAATATGTTAAAAAAAACCACTGGGCTACTTATGCAAATATGTGAATCAAAGATTTGTCTTTGCTGTGTGGAATTCATGTGGAACATGGAATTGCACTATTGTTAATTTGTCTTTTTTTTTTCTTTAGGGTAGAACATGTTGAAGAGTACCTGTGTGCCTTTTTTTTTTTTTTTTTGAAAAACACTGAACCATTAAACTAATTTATTTATGTTGTGCTTTTTGTTGTGGGTGTATGTACAGCTTCCCAAAGTGACATTTTTGTAAATATATATTTTCATTATGTTCTTAAGATAAATAAACTGTTGCAAAACTGAGCCCAATAATTGATTCTATATACTGTGTGTTTTCTTCATTCTGCAGTAGGATAGATTAAAACTATTATTTTCAAAAATGATCAAAACATTTTTCCACACCCATGTAGCACTCCATGCATCTTCTTTTTGACACATTAAAACTAACATATGCACTCACACACTTGCATGCAAAGCACTGAAATACACCATCAGTAGTAAACAGACTTCTATAAACAGGCAAATGGATCATAGTCAATATGAGATTTCACACAAAACGAGCTAATTGTACGGTTTAATGTCTTCCACGGTCTGAGGAATGACACAGAAGTGGTGGAACTAGAATACTTTGACCCAATTTATCAAGTTAAATCACAAAAGAAGGAAGGATCAATAATTCTCATCATGCTCTAGATGAGGTTTAAATGACCTCACATTATTTAAGGTTTTCAGCTGTGAATGCATTTCTCTGGAAATTTGACAACCAAAGTTTTTCTATAACAGTTCCACACTTGGCCTGCAGGAAACCCACTTCTCAAAAGAATTAGTGCCCTATTAGGAATATTTGGCACAATAAAATTATATAATGTGTGAGGTTGGATTAAAATCAAGTACACTGTGTCCATCTTGAGTGCAGATACAGCACCAGAGTGCAGGCTGTCACTGTGCTAGATCGCCTCAGCCCCAGCTCTGCCTCTAAAGTTGAAAACAACAAGGGCAGGTCCTCAGGAAAAAGAGGGAAAAAAAGTTTTCACTCATTGGCGTCTCTCTGCTCCAATCACAGCAGAGATAGGAAAAGCAGACCACTTAGGATCAGCCAGTGAGCGCGCTGTGGGAGGGAGCTCAAGACAGCACAGGCTGTTCTTTTCATAAAACACACACCACCCAATTAGTTTCATTGGCTGCCTCTTTCCTGTTGATACCAGCATGTAGGAGTCAAATACAGAGTGAGAGAGAGTTATTCCTACAATATCTCACACCGCCTGTGACTACCTCTGCAGTCATTTCTAGTGAGCTCATGGCCTTAGTGTAAACTTTAAGAGAGTATTGCAACACTTTTCCAATTCATTAGTTACTTTTGAATACAAAACATGTCATATGACAGCACACTGTTACATGTACCAGCAATACAGTAACACTTTTCAAAGTTCCTCAAAGGATCATCATTTGTAATATCTCTTCCAATCTGAGGAAGTTTGTTTTTGTGTCAAATCTAACAAAATTAATCTCAAAGACTTGTATGAAATCAGATCCAAAGTAAATACAAAAAGAAGACCCATTGAAAGTCCACCTTTAGCTATGATGGCAAGCTCATAGATTGTAAAAAAAAAAAAAAAACATGGATGTAGTCTCAGTAATGTCACCCATCTTTGAAGCCTAAAGATAAGGGTTGCCATATTGGAAATGCAATGTCCTACTAATTTTCGATCAATTCAGTATCAGGCCAGGAGGTGGAGCAGAGGTCTTGGCAAACAGCTACGCCACTTATTATGCAAACTATTGCATAACTGTTAGCCTTAATAAAATCAAAACCTAAGCCTTGTAATCCCCCTCCCACAGTTTTTACCAATTAGCTATGGAAAACCAAGTCTATCTTTGAACCTAGCTAACATGTTTATTTCTGCTGTAAAACTGGCATTTAATATTTGTGTCCAGCCTCAAGTGGAAACGTAATATTTTGCTCATACGCATTGGCTTCATTTTTCACCAGAGACACTATTCTGAACATTTAAACTTAAGTTAGCTTGCACTAATTCAGAATCTAACTTGTTAACCTACCTTTTCCTTTCTCAGGAAGCAGAAGCAGTTTTAACAAAGTCAAACAGATGAGTGCTAAGAATGATCCCATCTCTATAGAGGAGTCATTTCACCAACATCAACTTAAGATTTAAAATTTTGTGTGGTAGCACCAATGCATGTTTGTTATAAATTATATTTCTGAATCTACCATAGAAAAAAATATATTGTGAACTTGAAGTCCAGCTTGTCAGATTAGCAGCTTGCCAAGAACCTTTAGCTGGTTACATAATAACACTTTCTTACTTTGTTTGACATGAATGTAATGCTTCAGATGAACAGTCACAGTTAAACTGAATGATAGAATCAACCAGTCTCTCTTAGTTAAATTTCTGTATTAATTATTAATTCAACATGTTAAAAAATGCACTATTTGAACATAAACACATCCTGTTTCCTGTTTTATTGCCTCTTTTTTGGGCAGAATGTGTAGACATAATGACATCTTCCTTTTTTGCACATCATGCAGGCATGGGGATTAGTTTGGTATCATAACACACTCAGTTTGATAAGAACTTGATTGACCTCTGTTGATGTGCAGAGACTTCTAAAAGTGACACTATTTTTAATTAGCTATCACAGAACATTAATCTGTTAAGTATTTTATCTCTGTTACAGTCATGTTGAGGACCTGTGGTTTTCTACTACCAAACCTTTCCATTCCTTTGGTGGATCATTACCTCCTTCTTGGTAAGGTATATTATATTGGTTTAAATCAAACTCTTCGGGTTTGAATGCCTGTGTTTAAGACAGACGTTTGTGAGAGGTCTTTCAAGCTCTGAATTCTAATCAGTTGTTGAAAATGAAATTCCAAAAAGGTTAATCCTTTGCACACCTCTTTGTTTTTCAACAACTCATCTCTAGTTGTGGTTTTGGCTAGCTGTCTTGTTCAACACTATGCTGATGACACTTTCATTTAAATTTCAAACTCTGATTTTTTACAAATCCACAATTCTCCGCAGTAAGATTTTAACTTGGTTCAAAACTGGTTCCTAACCAATTACTTGTGTTCAAAAGGAAATTACCATTCTGACATTCTAGGAGGTTAAAGGGTTCGTACAAAAATGATTACAATGCAGCTCTTGATTTAGAGTGGGTGAAATCAATCAAAGAGGACGAAAACAGCTGAAAAGCTTTTAGCAGTATACAAGACATGTTAAACTCTAGGTGGTACAGGAAGGGACGCAGGAGCTCCTACAGTCTGCCATGATGTAGATATGACATCACCTCTTTATGATTTCTGAGCGCTGTGCCAGGCATGACCTCAAACCACGGCCAAAACAGGGTGTGTGTGTGTATACTTTATGTGTGTGTGTGTGTGTGTTACCCCAGACTGACCCTGTTCATCATTACAATTGAGGCTTGTTGAGAAAAAGACAACCACACACACACATGCACACAAAGCCGCAGCCTTTGTTTTCTTTTTTTCTTCTCTTCTCTGTTTTGAGACTTATGAAGGGTTTAATCAGCCCCTGTACACACCAGTTTACTGTGAACCATCCTGAGTTTGTTCCAAGTAAGGAAAACACTTCCATATTTCCTGCGTTTAATTCACAGGCCCCTAATTGCCGCTGCAGATAACGAGAGGAGAAATGGGTCATAAAAGTCTGACATCTCGGAGATGACGCTATGAATAGATATTCAGCAGAGGGCCTACAAAGAATGAGCTCATAACCTGGCAAACTCTGCTAGGGGGAAAGGAGTGTTTTTTCTCCTTTCTTTTACGAATGTCTTGTTTTATTCTGGAAATACGACTTCCCATCTGTTTCGTGTTGTTATTAATTTGTCTCCTTTTTCTTTCCTTTTTTTTTTTTTTACTTCATTCAAATTTTTTACAAGGGCAGGGCAGCACTATTTTTCCACTTCACTCTGCCTCGTGATCATGCGCTCTTGGCAGCGGTGAGAGAGGGAGAGATGAAGTGGAGATAGTTAGGAGGGAAGAAAGAAAAAAAAAAGGGAAGGAAGGGGAAAAAGGAGGGAAAGAGGCAGAGCAGCACTTAGTTAAAGGGAGGAAAGAGAGAACAGGCTTTTTGGCTGTGTTGTGCTGCAGCTCGGCCAAATCGCGTCCAGTGCAGGATGTAAACAAACTAATCTGCCAATGTGAAGTTTTTACACATTTTGGACGGTGTGACTCATGCAGCCTGGCTGTGTGGCCTCAGATGCTGGCTAGCCTGCTGCTGCTGCAGAGCTGGAGTGTTTAGTCCGCCTTGCAGCAGGGGTCACAAAGACAGTGCTGGCCAGCTATGGTTCCTACAAAGCATACAAATGTCTCTTTGATACATCCAGTATGCAAACCAGAGCTCTGTTTCATAAATAAAGTACTAAAAGATATCTGTGCAGACTGGCAGTTTCAAGCATTATGTAACAGCATATTAACTTCATGTTAAATTTGTCAAAAAGTGTTCTCAGGCAGGACATTGAACCCCACAATTCACAGATGTCTGCAGTGTGTATGAATGGGATTAGTTAATGCTTCAATAATACATGGCAGCCTCAGTAGTCAGTGTTACATGTGGTGTAAAAAGAGCTGTGATTGGTCAGAAAAGCATTTAACAAGCTCAAGTCTATTCACCTCCTATGCTTGATCAAAAAACTGCACTTGGTTGAAGATCTTAAAGACATTTCCCCTCTCCTCTGAAAGGCTTCTTCAGTCCTAAACAGGTGGACCCAGAACCCAGGCCGTCTGTGGGTCGTTTGGTTCACTACGAGAAGTGAAGCATTTTCAAGACTTCTAACCAAGTCCCAGTTGCCTTTGGATCAAGCTTTGAATTTACCCTGACCTGGATGACTGAGAACCTACACAGGCAAGTCTATTTACCATTTACCAAATCACAAATGATTCCAGTCAAATTCAGACTCAATGTGGGTGCACAATGCAGTGGGGTACAGTCAAATTTAACTACTTTGATTAACTAGTCTCAGCTTCTCAGATACTGTTACAGATTCAGGAATGTAAATTTGAAGATTTTGAAATTTGCTGTGGCAAGTCTTTGAAACTTGTGACTTTTAAAAGATTATGGAAACCATTAATAAAGATACTAATTTCATACATTTTTTTTTCAGACCTATTTTCTATGATTGTTGCTTAAAAAATGCCAATAATTGATAATAGCTTTTTAATGTACTATTTCAGAGATAAATGTCAGCTCGCTGTATTTTTTCTTGAATAATCTTGTGTTTTGGAAAAAAATCTATTTTATGACCTCAATGGCCAACTGAAATTTCTCTTGAGTTTTAAGACCCTCACATACACACACACGAACACTCCACTATAGCCCCTCTGCTTTCCCTTTGAGGGTCACATGTCTTTGATTTCTTTCATCTGGCCCTGAGGGTTCGATGACATGTGTGTCTGAGAGGAGAAAGGAGGAACTGCTCGGGCTGTAATAAGGCAACAATCAACTGCTGAGGTGATTCGTGCTCGGGCTAATAACCCGGGGCCGTATCTTTTCCTCACATACATCAAGGTTCAGGCAGCTGGGAGACGGCACGCGAACCTCAGCCAGCCAGACGGCCCTAACCTTAGCCTCAAGTGTGTGTGTGTGTGTGTGTGTGTGTGTGTGTGTGTCTGGTGTGTGTTCAGAGTCAGTAATAGGTTTTTAAATAACAGTCTATGTGTACATTTGCAAATCCATCCTGGAATTCACTGAGATTTAATTTTCCTCGAATCACTATTTAGTTAATGTGATTATACTGCTGTGTGTGCAGTGTTGCTGAAGCCATGTTTGTTGTTTTTTTTTGTAGAAAGTTTAGGATCAGTATCTGGTTTCTGCGATGAGGTATTAACAATGAATGTTTTGCAACTTGCAAAAAAAAGGAAAACAACTTTGAAGTGAAAACCGTCTGTGCATGATCTTTGAACACTTGACCCCTCAGTAGGGTTCTTTTTGGGGGGGGGGGGGGGGGGGGGGCAGTGTGTAATGTTTGACCTGAGGACAGACGTGTGGCTACAGGAAGTATCAAAACTCACAGGTCAGGGTGAGGGCAAACCCAAAACTCCTCTGTGTGTGATCAGTGCTGTGATTGGGTGAGAGTTTGGGTCATGACCTTCTGAAGGAGCAAACGTTCATGCTAAAGGCTCAATCGTTACATGAAGGCTGCGGGGAGATTGAGGTAATGTGTGTTTTAAACGCCATATAAGGAAAGTGTGCTTCTGCTTTTTTCACTGAGTTCATGATTTTGTGAATGTAGCTTCTCATCAGTCGAGTATGAAAACAACAAATACTGCAACTGAAAAAAACTACAGTCCGAAAATGCATCACCATTTAGATTCATTCTTTTGTCAATTCTGTTTATTACAGACAAATACACAAACAATAAATACACAACAAACAAGACTGGTCTGTCGTGACATTGTATTACGAAGTGAGATAAGTCACTGCCATTGCATGATGACCCGTAATATAGGCTGAGACGCAACAATAAATATAATATATGAATCAAACCAACGCCCATCGCTCCCAATCTGAAAATGTGGCAGCTGTTCTTCATATTATCTGATCATATTAAAGTCCAGATTAACGTCAAAAGTTCCAGTGGCTTCCTCCATATGTACAGAAAAAAAGTCCAAGAAATAGATGGAGGGTTATCCCCGGGCACCATTATGGCTTTTTGCTAGCAATAAAAAGTGACTGGATCACATCCATGTTGTTGTTTTTTTTTAAAGAGAGACAGTGAAACAGCAACAGTATACCCACTTCTCTGTCTACCTTCCCAAAGTTATTTGGTCATACATCAAGGTTATGGACTTAAAATCATGTTAGAAGGAATGTTAAGGGATCGCCAAAGTTATTACAATTCTTCTCGAGGTAAGGACGAAAGACCGTCCAATATCTTATGGCAAACTATCCATCAATTGTTGGGATAAGTCAATTTGGACCAATACGTTCTCCAATTTGATCAAACTATAATATGTCAATCAGGAGGGACAAGTGAATAAAGGAAATGATTCATTACATTAGATAACAGAACTTGACAGAAGGTATTCGGCGCTCGGACTCTATGGGGTGGTTGATGTGTTTGGATAATGTCAATTCTGAGCCTCCACAGAATAAACTTTCCCCTCTTTATGTTTACTTCTTAACACATAACCACACCGGGGGGGGGGGGGGGGGGGTTAACAAAACAGCATAAATAGGTGATAGGCCATAGTCTCAGTGTGGGCGATGCTCTGAATGTGAACTACTGGCAACTTCATGCTTACTCCAGAGTGTTGACCTCTTCCAAGGGAGACCAACTTGCCCCGCAATTGACACCAGTGTGTGTGTGTGTGTGTGTGTGTGTGTGTGTGTGTGTGTGTGTGTGTGTGTGTGTTTTGACTGTGGATAAAAATGCATGACCCCAGCTGACCGACAAATCTTCCTGAAGCCCTGGTGGGAGAAGGCCATGAACTACTGGCAACAGCTGGATGTAGAAAAATAATCTGCCTCTGTGGGTTTCTATTTAAGGACAATAACCTTGTTTTGAACCAAATTAACACTCCTAACCCTCCTAATATCTTTGAACATGCAAGGCACAACAAATATGCTGCAATATGTGTTCCTGAAGGAATAAGACCCACCAGAAGTTTTCAGCCATGTTTAGGGTTGCTCGAATCATTGAATTAACCATCTTAAAAAGATCGAAAACCATACCTCAAAATACAAATTTGATGCCTGACTTGAAGAGTTAAATCAATCAAGAATTATCCTCCAACTCTCAGTTTGCAGGAGTGGTTACATGTGCATAAACACAGCCCACGCTCAGGCCTTGGAGCTGCCCTGTGTGCAACCACAGCCACAGTTGGGAGTCCAGTTCAGCGAGAGGCAAGCACATCCCGTTCACCTCCACTGCCCACATTCATCCTGACAGTCTCAAGTTTACCCAGAGAGATGATTTACAGATGTTTAAACCCCAACATCTGCGGCTTCAGCTCCACGCTGCTTTTGATTTGAATCAGCATTTTCTCTGCAGGAGAAGACACACATTAGTCATTGTGATTTGCTTACGTGTAGAAAAGGGCATTGCACACCATTCTCTTGATGAATAATTAACCCCGGCAGAAGCTATGATGTGGAAGTCATAGACAGGTTTAATTGTGTTTTATGTGATGTTTTCATTTAATGTTGTCTGCTTCAGCAATGACTTCGCACCATAGAAGCTTTAAAACAAACATAATGTCTGCAGGTTCAAAGCTAACTGTTCCTTGCCTGCATTATTGGTAAAAGACACATTACTGCAGTTTACAGATAGATTAACACTTGAAGATGTTAATATGAGAATCAGAAACACTCAGTTTATCCTCGAAGGGACATTTGATTAGGTTGTAGTTGTTTTTAGGGGGTTTGAGATCAAAATATAAATGAATAAAAAAGACAAGCGTGCCCAGGCTCTGTTTCTGATTTTCATGCACTTTCCCATAAGAACAGACACACACATACGGCCCAAGGCTGCAACTTCCCACACACTTTCACTGCTGAAGCACCTCTTTAATCTGGTTCTTAACTAGAGAAAAAAACATTTTGAACCTTGCAACACATGCAAAGGAGACATCTGATGAAAATTGGCATTTGGTTCAGATCAAACAAGGGCAAAACCTGCACCCACGCTTTGCACTGGCAAGCTGCTTACTTGTGTGTGTGAGTGTGTGTGTGTGTGTGTGTGTGTGTGTGTGTGTGTGTGTGTGTGTGTGTCTACATGTGATCGTGCATGTGAAAGAGAGAGAGAGACAGACAGAGAGAGAAAGGAGGAAGCGGCAAGAGAAAAGAACAAACATGTCTGTCTTCTGCTAAACCACAAGCAAAATGTCACATCCAGTACATAGCAGAAAGGAAAACCACTGAACCGAGTTTTTTTTTTTATCTTCGCACAAATAAACAAATATATTTCACACGTTTAAAATTTAACCTTTGAAACTTCATGACGTTTTTTTTTTTTTTTTTTTTTTACCTTGGTGAGACGATGAAGACACTCTGGATTTGCTGTTGCAAACAGATGTGTTGTTGAACAACTGTATATATATTATATCACTATTCATGGGAAGCAAATCAGCAAGCAAGGTCAGCACCTGCCGCCTACCTCCCCTTCTGGACATTAACCATCTGTCCACACAATCCACTGTGAAATCAACAACACACACCTACCTGTGTGCTTGTGGGGCCTGGTCCAAAAGCACGGCCTGCTTCTTTTTTTTTTATGATTGATGATGAAGCATTTAGCCTGTGATAAGCGGTAATGTGGCTGTATTGGTCGATTATTAACTATAATTAAGCTCCGGGATCACATGTGGGCGAATGTTGACTGGCTTTGCTTCAAGGCAGTCTAGTGCACACACTCAACAGACAGACGGCTGAGAAACATCGCAATCGCGCTACTATTGGAGGTAAAAGTTCAGGTATAGATTGAAGCAAACGTTTGGTTACATTCAAATTCTTCCTTGGGTAAACAAAGTCATATCTGGAGTTCAATGTACTCTTGACACAGACAGCACCACAATGTCACACCTGTACAAGTTGTCTCATTCAGCTGTTTATTGCACCTCTGCTTTTCTTCTTCCGGCTTCCCTCATGCCACAGAGTAAACAGCAAACTTAAACTGCTGAATTAAAGCCGCTCATTTTAATATCAATTTCAAGAACTTTGTGGGATTCAGTTTAAGTATATGTCCAGTTTTTTGTGACGACTGACAAACACTTATAATGTAAAAAGTGTTATAGTAGTTCACACTTGGAGATGCACACATGATTTAGAGATCATAATCTGATCTGAGTAGACATTAGCCACTCTTTGGGAATACCACAACTGAAAGGAGATAACAGAAAATGCTTTCCAGTGAACCCTGATGCTACTTGACACTCTTTGAAATGATGTTCACTCCTCTCATCGCTCATGAGAGCTGAGTTCTCTTATCTGTGCTCAGTGCCAAGGTTTGCACAGAGAACCTGTTGTCTGGAGGGAAAGGCTTACTACAGGCTACTATAAACAACCTGGTCAAAGGTTTTTTTACAGCCGTCACTCACCTAATGTTTTGTTGGCACAATGATTACAGACGTGTTTTCGTGATTAAAAGATAATGCTCGCAATATGGTTTATTTTCTTTTTGGTCAACAAATCCTGTCGATAAGCCAAAATCAACAACCTGTTACCCTGTCCTTTTACTTCCTCTTACTTTCAGACCGCAACAGCTACAAACCCACAGAAGATGTAAATCTTTGCTAAAGGTCAAAATATTATACTTTCATTTTGAAGAGAAGTTGCATAAAGTGACTGGGTGTTTTAGGTTATAGCAGACACAATTAAAAAAGGGGAAATTTGTATGTGACTGTAAAGGAAATATTTAGATATTTTTATTAGAAAGGGGTGAATATCTAGCAGATGGGTGGTGTAGATAATATGGATTTTTTTTTAAAACAGTGTTCATTGTAATAAAGGGTAATGTAGGAAGAGCAACAGTCAGTGGCCATTTGAGCTTCTGAGCTTTCTCTGCCGTTCCATTTGGACCTCACAGCAGTGATAGGTCTGACTTTTTATGATGACACCGATAATGATATAGCCTAATGCTAAGGCGTTATCTGTTATGAATAATATCTGCAGGGATGTGTGGTTTGTTGCCTTATACACGGCTTCTTGCTCACTCTCTCTCCCTTTTCACTATTTAGCTTCATCCGTCACCTTCCTCTTCCTCTTAGCCTGAGCCTTTCTATCAAACACCGAGAGGGGCTAAATGGCTTCTTTTTACAACTGAAGGCTTGTGTTTGAACTAGTGCAGCAACGCACTTCTCCAGAGATGACCTTGGCCCCCTTCCAAAGTTACATAATGCAGTTGTTATGGACAGATTCCCAAGGAAACTAGGTCACAGGTTTCATTTGCTCATCAGAAGCTATTGACTGCACCTCTGATGCTCTCCTCACCTGGTGGCTGATGACAATCAGCTGGGCTGGGAGGCTATATATATAGGGAGGTGGAATACTTTCTAAACACAGTTTTGGTTGTGTGCATCCAGAGAGTCAACACCATCAGTTGGCTTTCTGTTTTTGAATGAAGAGCTCAGTTATGACTCCTACTGATCTTTTGTTTTGCACTCCAATTTAATGTTTGTTTATCATTTTGATCGAATTAGTGGGTGGTTTCAAGGGTCATTTTCTTCTTCCACCTTGAAGAAACCGAAGGCCCACTAATGTGGTACCTTTCTTTGAAAGGTGCAGTTTTTTGTTAGTTCTGCAACTTGCGACCTCTGCAATTCAGATTTAGTTTACTGGAGGGAAAGTTGGAAGACATCGACCGTAAACTTTCAACAGTTTTAATATCATTCAATTTAAATATTCCTATTGTTAAACAAACTGCAAGTCCCAAGGCCAGATCTCAACCAGAGTATAAATGGGTTGCTGTAGTTAATTTCCTAACCTGTCTGTCACCAAGGCCATTTTTGCAACTGAGTGAATTCTTCGCTTCCTCTATGGCTCCAAAGAGGCCTATAAAATAGCCATAATTGTTATGTAGATGAGGGATGAGGTCATGTCCTCAGCTGAATAAATATATCTTCTTATGATGAGAGCATGGTGGGTAATGAGCAGTCATTATGATAGAGACTGTGATAGATTGCAAAGTGAGTCACATCTCAAGGGCTGCAGCACAAACAAACACACACACTCTTGGCTGGCAGTTTTCTCTCTTGTTCACAAATGATAAGAAGGAGTAAGGAGTAAAGAGAAAGCGAAGGAGAGAAAACAAAGAGCACATACATGAAACCACAACCTTTCACTGGCCCAACAGTAAAGGGAGCTAAATGGAGAAAAGGAGTTAGACAGAGAAATCCTATCATACAACTGCAGGAATGTCTTGGCCTTCGCAGACATCTTCTGCCATTACTAGAGAAAAAAAAAAAAAAAAAAGGGAGGGCTGGTGTTCTTGGCAGCAACAGGCGTAAAATCAAACACAAGATAAGGAGAGGGGAAACCACTGCAGGGAAAACCTTGAATTTTGATTTCGCATTATTGGTGTCAGCTCTCGTATCTTGCGTTCTACTTCTGGACTTTCTTGTGCCTCGTGTAGTAATCATACATTCACACACTTCCAACGAAGAGTGATAACACCATAAATCCACCATTATCAGTGTCACCACCACAGCACACACGCACATACAAAACAGATTTGCACAGGCGCCACACCCCTCCCCCCCCCCCCCCCCAAAAAAAAAAAGCTACTGACACCACTGAGCGTACTCTGACTTTAAACCACATCGGGTTTTTGCACCAGAAATATGCATAACAACATCTAATCTTTGTTTCTTTGTCTTGTAGTGTTTATGTAAAATTAACAGAACCCTCTCCGTTTCTGGAAATTATGCTTTCCTGCAATTTGCGGCCGAGCATTACTGCCACAAAAATCCACAACACTGTAGATGCTGACACAGCAACAAAAAGGCAATTTTTAAAGCTGCACGAGTGTTTATTTCTACATCAACAAATGAATAAAGTAACTGTGTGTACATATAAAAGCTGGTAATTGTTTCAAAACAGAATTATCTTTACAATTTTGAACATCTGTCACAACTTGGTGTGTCGGGTTATGGTCCCAGCATTATTGTTTCGGTTTACTCTCAGCGGGGAATTCACCAAGAAAATACTGCCACCCTCTAATAGCTCAATGAGCTGTGAATCGTTTAAGCCTGCTATCTGCTCTGCCTCAAGGTCTAATCATATTCCAGCACAAACAAGCCCATGGAGTTGTTGTGCCCTGTGCAGTCTGCTCCTCTTTCGGGTCTGATTGTGGAGTTGGAGCCGTAAGCATATCACCTCTATCTCTCTGCTCTCTGTGTGCTCTCATCTTGACGCAGCTCAGTACTGTCCACATGGAAATAGATGATGAGCTGGATGGGGGAGTGGGTACTTTCCAGTTTATTGTGCAGTCATGAGAGATGTGAAACAAGGTTCTTTGTTTACAACAACATTTCCTCACTGTAACAAGAGAGCAGCTCCTCCAGATAAAGACATAATTACACAGTCCTGTACCTGTCTTGTGTAACAACCCAGACCGTCTTCACACATGTGGACAAAGTCTGCTGAGCCCTGGATTGATTTAACCACTTACTGTATTAAGTGGTTAATTTCAAAGTACAATTTACAGACTTTAATTACATATTTATTTTTAGGTCTCACACAGGGGCTGAATACTGATCACTAAAAAGTTTAACCCTAACCCTAACTCTCAGCCCGTGGTTAAATGATGAAAGTGTATCATTTTATTTGAACGTTGCAGGGGCCAGTATTGCCCCGAATGATTATGTCTCGCGCACAGATGTTATTTGCTCTGTAGTGCATTTAGGGGTTGATTTAACCCTTTACCATCTTTTGCGTGCGCTTTCTAAATTAGACACTGGGCTTTTCAGTAGGGGCCGGGGGTTTCAGCAGACTGAACCCTCGTGGTCATTCAGTGGGCAGTTTTTCGGGTCAACCTCAGTAGACCGAACATTTCAGCATGGATGCTAACTTCCGGGTTTTGCGCAGCATGGTTTGAATGCGTCCTTTTTAAGGAAATGAGTCATATTTTAACACACACAATGCTGTGCGAAATTAAATGTGACGACACTTCATGTGCGCCTCCAAATCGAGATGGCCGGTTCGATTAACGCGCCTTTCAAATGTAAAGTTGTTAAATTGTTTACATGCAATGTGACGTTTTGAATTATTTACTGAGCCATCGTGCATATCACATCTGAGTTGGAGTGTCACTAACATGAGGCGGGCTAATGACGCCACTTCCACTCTGAACGAATTAGATGAAGTAGGAACAAATATCTGCCTTCTGAACAGTAGGAACTAACAGTATACAACACGGATAGTAGGGACTGTCTGTCTGCTGTCAGATTGTGTAAGCACTTTGCAATTCGGAAGCACCCACTGTCTGGTCTCATTGCACAGATTTAGTAGGTCAGTCCTGTGAGTCAGTCCCTCATTGTTTAGTGGTGAAGAAGTTGACATTATTTCTCCAGCACCACAAAACAAGAAAACAAAGTTAGCAACTAGCTAGTAAAACATTTAGACTGTAGCACTTATAAACAACCAGATATTACCCGAGGAGTAAGGGAGACCAATACAGAGATTTTAAAAAATAAATGAATAAAAAAAGCCAAGTGAGAGCAAATGTTTCACTGGTTGGCAAGGAAGGGGTTGAAAAACATTGCTGCTTTAGGTTTATCAAAGATCTTTATTAAATTTGCCCCATGTCCGTCAGATTTCCTTTCCATTGCCTTCCAGTTGATCATGAATTTGGAAACAGTGTAAGAAATAATTATTTTCCCATTTTGTGCTTTTGTAGGACATACGACCTGGAACATAGGAAAATTACTTCAGCATTGGAGTTGTCCCACCCTGAGGGTGACGTGACTTGTGAATAATATACAAGAGATAAAACATGAGTAAGAGATCTTTCTTTAAGCCGTTAATGACTTGCTGTAAGGCGTGTGTGTGTGTGTGTGTGTGTGTGTGTGTGTGTAAAATGCCCTATAAAATGGTGAATGATTAACTGGCATGTCCATGTAACACAGGCGTGACTTTATGACATTCCTAAATTACACATCATTCCCCTGATTGGTAGTTGGAAACAGTATTGCTTGGAGTGGACGAAGAAGTTCCTGGAAAACAAACATGGATGTCCGATGTCAGAATTATCATAAAATGTGCTTTCCTGTGAAGAAGGAAATACATTCAGTAGATGTGTTAGGCCTCCAGGCTACACTCAAAAACACTTCATGGTTCATGGTTCAAAAAGTATTGTTGGCAGAGATGTTCAATGAATACAAAAGCTTCATTTTCTTAATACTGATAAGATGTGTTTAGAGTTAAGTTAAAGATACGACCGATATGAACATTCCCAGATAAACCACAAATGTTGTTAGTTAAATGATGCCCATTCATTTGGTTTCCCATTAACCACGCTTTTCATCATGTTATTAGCCCTGAGGGATGCCATTTTCTCATTTAGGTCAACCTATGAAGGGAGTGGTTTTATCGCTGCTCTCTCTAATGTCCAGTGCTGTTTAAAATCCTTCCACCTCCAGGCAGAATGCCAGTCCACTTCAAAGGTTTCAGAGTAGCACAAGGTCAGTGGTCAAACTCTTTGTCTCCCCCCCCCCCCCATCAGGAGGCCAGTCAGTGGGCCATAGAGAAGGTAGATGGACGGAGAGATAGGTGGAGAACTTCACAGGGCTGTGCATGTTTAGTTAAAGAGGAAACTCCATCTAAACTTTCACATGTAACCATGCAGACACATTATGTCACAGAAGAATGGCACATTAAAAAGTAATCTGCATACTGATCACAAATAGAGTTTTTTCTGTATTTGATTGTGTATTGGCATGGATACACTAAAATATACCACTGCCTCAACAAAATACACTTGATGTATTAAAAGGACTCGATAGAAAGTCCAAAAAAAATTGAATATTTCATCAATTATTCCGTAACAACAAAAAAATGGTCACTTTAAAAACCATTATAAATACCATGGTTCTGCTGAATATAAGGGTGATGTGGTACTGTTCATGTGCACACAGGACTGGCTCCACCAAACACTTTCAACAAGAAAGATATTTTTGGATTTCTTTCTTTTTGTGCCTTTTTTAATGGAGAGATAAGACAGTGGATAGAGTCTGAAATCAGGGAGAGAGAGTGGGGAATGACACGCGGGAAAGAAGCCACAGGTGGGATGTGAACCCAGGCCGCCACTGCTCCACCAGCACCCCTTATTTTAGGATTTCTAATAATTGTATGATTTAAAAAAAGAACTGCATATTTTATCTTCATGATCAAATGTCCCCTTTTTTGTTGTGAGCTTTAGTGGTCCTCTGTGTATCTCAAGTTTAATTAAATGTAGCAGCGACAAACAGTGACAGCTGTCTCATATGAATCATCTGTCAGCAGATCAAAGGTCACCGATATAAAGGCAAAAATAATCATAATAGCATCGCATTGCGGGGTCTGTTGCTTCGTCCACCACTTCTGTGTAGTTCTTTATCACGGCTTAGAGTCGACCAACTTATGGTGACAAATCTGACATATCCTCTCCTTACTGTTGAAAGGCCTCTCTGGCTGAAACTGAGGACATGATAGATGGCTACGTTAATATAACTCATCTATGTCATTCACCCAGTCATGCAGACACTCTCAAACATGATGGTACAGTGTTGGCCTGATCATTGGGAACCTTTGAAAAGACCTTTGGGTTCAGTGTCTTATCTCTTTGAGGAGAAAGTGGATAACTCTTGTTATTTCCTTGGCCACAGCTGAGTGTTACCAGTCAAATAGATGTTGCCACTAATCAGGAAATTAGCCTTTACTTTATTTATTAAATCCATGAAGCACCTGATGGTTTATTTTGTGTGAATCTTTTCTATTTTTTTCTGCAAGTTTTGATAATGAAAAACCCTTTTCTGGCTCTTCGCTTAATGCAAAAAAAAAAAAACAAGGTTGATAGCACAAACAAGGCATCCGACAAAAATATTCATCCAGGGTCAAACAAGGGGAAACAAAAACAACAGATGGAACCTGCCATGCACTACATCCACATACAGTGAATAATCATGAATCTTTTTATCTGAGCCCAAAGCTTAAACAAAATTAGAACTGTGCTGTGACTCACCCCATGATCAAATTAAATTCTAATGATCATCAATTCAAATAAAAATAAAAAAAAACAGCTGATGCGGTCAGTCAAACTTATTCACTACTTGTTGATGTTGACAAAATTACATGTGGATCCACAGGTAACAGATGAGCATCAGGTAGTGTTTCACCCCCGTACACATGACACCCTCCTCTGCGCCTCTATCCATCGTGCCATAAGTCATCTGCTGAAAGTCGTGGGGAGTATTTGGGCAGATATTCATTCCTTGTCAAAACAGGACATTCTACAGCAGCCATTAAATTGGAAGGAATGTCGGGAGAGTGTCTCGTAATTTCTCTCCGTGTCTCTCTGGCCTTCACCTCTCTTGTTTGCTTTCGGGAAGGCTAAATGAAAGACAGGCGCCGGTTCGCGTGCTCAAGGGCCTCACTGCACTAGACCCTGAGGGCAAAAGTGTGTGTGTGTGTGTGTGTTAGTCAAAGTCAGGTGATGAAGGGCATTAAGATCGGACAAGGGGCATATTTCACAGGCGAGACAGATCAAAGAGTGACGACATGGTTGAAGATTTCTGTCTTTACCTCTTTTTATCTTTCTCTATCTTTCGTTATGTTTTTTTTATTTTTTTTAAAGCCCACTAATCTAATTAGGGCCTGCTCTAAGGGATCAAGTGGAGCCTCATATGGAGAGAGAACTTTCTTGACTGTGTTTTGGAAAATATCCAGCTTCGAGTCAAGGTGACGCGAGGATCTTTTCTTTCCATCGCTGCTTCTCTCCTCACCTCGCGTCTCTGCTGTATGACAGCCGCTCAGGCATGATGTCGCTCTCAGGCTTCGCTCTGAGGACAAGATTGTTATCTATGACAGCTGTGTTACCTCTCGTGGCCTCCCAATGATGTGTCATATACATGTCATCTAAGGTGTGTTCAGGGCCACATGACAAAAACACACACAGATTAAAGGAAAGAAGAACACGATGTGAATGTAAACAACCGGCAGAACTTAAAACAGAATGGATTAAAAGTACAGAAGGAGGATTTCAGTTTGGTTCTCAACTTTGGATAGGCCATATCAAGTAGTCAAAAAGTCGATTACATGAAGACACAGGAGGAGTCTTTGCATAGTATTTGATTTCCTGCCAAAATCTATATGAAAAGCAGAATATTTTCCATAGTGAACAGATTAAAAGAGGAGACCGTGTTACCTGACATACACTTCACCTTCAGCCTTTTTCTGTATCACTCATATTATGTTCATGTCTCTTTTTATTGAATTCAACATTAAGTCAGTAAATCAATTCATACGATTTTATTGCTTTATATAGTGCCAAATCTTATCAAAAGTTAAAATCTCAGGACACTTTCACATAAAGAGCAGCTCTTACATCATACAAATTAAGAACATGCAGAATCCTGAAGCAGAACAAGGTTTGTTGGTGAAAAGCCATCTGCTGCACCAAGATGGGGGGAAAAAAAATGCCTTGTCATCATGGTGTCAGCTTCTAGCTAAACCATGTGACCAAAAGTATCAAAAATGACCCAAACTGGTTTTGTAACCAAGTGATGGCCAAACTGTTTTTATTTGAAAGAGCATGATCATGTTAAAGCAGATAACATGACACATGTTGTAATCTTACAGTTTCCAGCAGCAGTCTGGTTTTGTTTGGGTTGCGGTACAATGATGTGTGTGATTTTACTATAAAAAGGGTGTGGCTGTGCTCAACCCTCACCCAAAATACCCGCACGCAAGCACACACACACATGAACACACACAAATGCACATTAGTGCCTACTATAAGGCCTGCAAGTGTCAGTCAGGCCATAAAAATGTGGAACTCAATTTATGCAGATCCTGTTTTGTCCTGTGACTCTGCGACTGAGGAAATCATGCATTGGAACAATTTCACAATATTTGCTAAATTATTATTACCTCCTATGAAATCAGAGTCTTGTTAAAAAATGTCTTTGTTATTTTGAACAAGCTTGTTGTGGGTTCAAATGCAACATTTGATATGTTTTGCACGAGGATAAAGTTTTACTGAAATTACTTTAGCTTGAATACTTGCAGAAAAATCGATGCCTTTATCTTTTTGTGAATACAAAAACACTGTCCAAGTCATATTTGCATATTACTTGACACAACAGTCATGTCCTTTAGGCAAGCAATGCTTAACAGTGTTAAACTTTCTGCTTCTACTTCATCTGTTATTGAAGTTTACAAATATGGCAGATGAAGTGCTATACTTACTAGCCTTGGTTTACATATGGAATCAATAATCTTGAAATAGGAGGGGTCAAAGCAGGTTTGAGAAACACACAAACACTCAAGAGGAACTGTTTTTTACAATAATCACTAAACTGGTCTGACCAGCAGCTCAACCGGAGCCAAACTATTTCCCTCCTTAGCTTCTGGGCAGAGACAAACACACAGGTGCACATGGCTGTTGGCATGTTGCCCGTTCTGCTGAGCAGGCAGGGGACATTTCCTAACAGATAGAGGTACTTTTCCAACCTGACTGTAAAGCACTGCTGGAATCTGTGCCAGTGTTTTTCCCCGCATTCCTCTAGAAGATATAAACAGAATGTCAAGTTGTAAAGAGCGGAATTAATGAAACACAGTGCTGCAGATGTTTGATATGAGGAAAAATAAGAGCATGTGAGATCAAAAGTAAAAGATAGATCCACACAAAGTCAACCAGAGTGAGTACGGACAAGTGTGTGTGTAAAGCGCAGGTGTGTTTATTACTTGGGTGTGTCTGTGTACGTTAGCTTTCAGCATTCGCTCATTTGAAAGTGTACAAACTCATTTGTGTGCATACATAATTGTTTGCGTACAGCTTTTGACTAAGCTGTGACCCTGACATGGAATGATCTAATCATTATACCTGTGCGTGCAGACTGAAGCTGTAAAGTTTACAGCAATACCCATAAATCAAGCTATGAAGCAGGTGATTAAATCTGCATTACAGTCAATAAACTTCTGGGACGTGTGCAGCCCTGACTGGGAACTTCTCTGTCAGCACAGATACCTCATACGAAACCTACTATCTCATTTATGTATATTTGTTTTAGGCATTTATTGAACTTCAGTTCTAATACCAAGCTGCTCCCAGAAGATAGGCTGTTGGGTGAAAACTGAGCAGCAATTTGAAAATGTTCTTTCAATCAACACGTGTCATTGATACAGACTTTCCTCCAGTGGCAAGCTACATTTAGCAGCTACAGAAACATCCCTCACTGGTTGGTGGAGACCAAAGTAGAGCTTGAATGAGAGTAAATAAAAACGGTTTATACCTCATATAGACTCATATATAATTTCCTGATAGCAAGTCGATTTTCTCCAAAGGTGATGGAATAGGACCCAGACTTACTCAGAGCCTAGAAATATTGAATATGATTGATTGACTGATTGAAAATACTAAGTTTTAATGAACATTCTTCCATTAGCTGTTCAACTTTGTGCAAATGAAAGTCATAATAATGTAAACCAAGATTTAAGCCCAAATGGCCTAAATTAACGTAGAAATATCAGCTCACCTATATATAACACTGTATAGGAGTCAGCTTTTCTATTCTTGGTTTACAATAAAGACCAACCCCCCTCCCTCATGTGCATGAGAGTAGGCCACTGCAATACACAGGCCAAGATAAGACTACTCCCTCACACTCTGTCTGTCCTCCCGTTCTCCTGTGCACTTTACTCTCCCTTCCTCCCCCATTCTACTCATATGCTTCACCCTATTGCCTCCAATTACTGTAACCCCCCCACATACATCCTCCCTCCCTATACATGAACTTTACATAGCCTACTCTAGGCCTGTCTGCCTGCCTTCCTGATACTTCTCTTTATCTTTTCTCTCTCTGTTCTTACTCTATCATCACACCTCCTTTATCTCCCCCAAGTCTGGTTCATACAGGGTTAATACATCATGCCCTCTGGCCCCATTTTAGGAAACAGATCAATATTGAGTAGTGATGCAAAAGTATGTGTTTTAGTGATGTACTTTTACAGGATCATCATAAAGTCATTGAATCATTTTAAAAATGGTTTTGAAATTACAGCTACATATCTTTGCATTGATTTTAAGGTAACTTTTAAGATTATCCTATGGGGCCCACACACGACCTATGAACCTAAAATTAATAATCTTATGAATGGGGTTCCTGACAATCATTCGACCACAAAAGTTATGATGTATTATGTGAAGTAAAATCAGCTGGCTTTATCTATAAATGTCAAGTAATCAAAAAATATAAAGGTGTTCAGCTGATCCTTATACAAGGTACATAACAGTGTCATCTGCATAAGGCATAAAGCTTGACTATAACGCACAGAGGAGACCTATCAGCTGTAGAATTTATGAACTGCCAAAAGCTGAGAATAGATCCCTGTGGTATGCCCTCATATGCTGGTAAGACGTCGGCTAGTCTTTCAAATCAAAATGAATTAAGACAAGCTCTCCCTACATCTCACAATATGTTTATCTGATAAACATCTCCTGAAATAGTTCGAAATTGTTCCTTAAATGCTTTAATGCAATATAACCGGTAGGTTGTATCCCCTGTGTGGTCACCACCCAGGCGGTATTCCTCTCTTCGAAAACAACTGCCAACATAGGAGAAAACAAAATCCAACCCATTATACATCCACATGTAAAGCATTATCATTAAGAGCATTTTAGCATGCTAAAAATAACTTGTACCAAGCAATCTTTTAGCAATGCTTATGAGTACAATTATTTTCCATAACGGAAAGAAGTACAAAGGACAACAATACTTTTCTGTAACCATAGCCCATGTCTGCTGTCATGTTTCCCTTTCACCAACTAAAACTGAGGTTTTCATGACGTTTCCAATAACAAATTAGTTATCTCAAACACCTATAATGTCCTTCATGGTGTACTGGGTCAAACTAAATACAATGGCAGACTGGATCACTGGAAACGTATCTCAAACACATTTTATAGCACTGGAAAAAAGGTCAGCAGAAATGAAGAGCATAGGTAATTTGAAGTTAATAGGCGAAAACATGCAGAACAGTCTCTATGGTCATTAAAACAACGCACCCAGACTCATTCTGTGTCAGCTAAATAAAAAAAAAAAGGCTATGGTTGGTCTTTGCTCAACAGGATCTCTCTGCTCCACAGGGAAAGCTAACTTTATGAGCATAAATCAGCAGGAGACCATCCAGTCCTCAGACCGACTGGATCGCTCACTTTTGCCAGCACTAGCTAAGAAAAGGGCAAACTCCAGGATAATTTAAAGTGCTCATGATTCTAGGATAAGTCAGCCGACAAATTTATCCCCCATTAATGATAATAATACCCTTCTTAAGCTATTTTCAGCCAATGGTGGTTGCCATCAGATACATTTTTAGCCCTGCTTAAATGCCTCATGCTTTTTTCCAAGTCTAGGTTTCTGAGGGAAAAAAAGATGCTGGTGGAGAGGCCTCAGACCGCAGCATGGAGCTACGTCAGGCACCATTAAAGCGCCAGAAGTTCACTAAGTATAGGGAGCACTCCTCATGTCGCACACTCTTCCCCTGTCTATCTCCTTTTCTCTCTCATCCTGTTTGAGTATGTGTGAGTTGTGGTTATGAAGTCCAAATGTAATTGTCAACTTAACAAGACACTGAGAGTTTTGTGTCTTGATGTAAATTGACAAAGCAAGTGAATGACTGCTGTGCTGCTATGATGCTTTGACTCCACACAGTTCATTTAAAGGATTTATACCAAACGGGAAAGTAACTCTTCACTTCATTGCCAGGTTTGATTTCTTACTGAATTTACAAGTTTGGTTTCAGTCAAATATTTATGTTTCTATGTATAGGCTATGATGACAGAACAAACCATGAAGAGGCATTATGCGGCACAGTTTCCCATCACAGCATGACTCAATATTCACCTTCCCCCCTTTTTTTCTGCCATGTATAGACATATTTTACACAAGCCACAAGGACCAAATACAAATGAAAATTGCCCTTTTGACCAACATCCTTTTCACATGGTGGCCAGTTTAAGTACATTGGGCGTAGAGTTCCCCATTTTGCCGCATTATACCAGTGAGTCAGGTTTACAGATTTTTATGGTTCGTCAAGTTGTATAGGCACACAAACTCTGTGACGACATGAAATCTACACTTTTCATAATCTCCATTTCTCTTTAATCGCCTTCTCTTTCATCTCTGTTATTTATATTACAGATTCTACATAAAAATTTAGAATCTGTCCCCCAGGGTTTGGAGGTTGGTACAGGAAGTGTTCTTTTTTTCTATTTGTGGTACATTTTGTTTTGACCACAAGGGTCTAAGGGTTTTTCCCTGCAAATTCACGTGTGCAGAAAAAGCAGCTAAAGCAGGCAGAATGCAATCACCTGTCTCATCAGTAATCTGACAACAAAGTCTCATCTCTATAACTGCATGCAAGTACAAGTGCAGCTTACAAATGATGAAATGATCAGTCCAACAAACCAGTATTTAAATAGTTCAAATTGTCTTTCAATTGAACACTTCACACATTATCTCTGTATCAATGAAAGATCTGGACACTATTTATGAATGAAAACAAAGACGCCTAAGCATTACAAGCTGCTTTGGTTCCACATTCTTTTCCACACAAACATTTTGACACTATATCTGACACAGAGAACATGACAGACTAAGGCTAATGCATGTTTTATGTAGCATCATAACATGACTTGAAAGTGTATCATGAAGGGATTGGTACCAAAGAAAATGAAAGGAACAGAAGATACAAAACAAACAAGGAACTAATAATGACAACACCCTGCTAGGTGTGTACCAATGGAATTCAGGTATGACATGTTAATCCACCAGTTATGTTTGTATTGCTAGAGATTGTTTTCCAGCTTATACTGTCTACGTCATATGATTTTAAAGGTACACCCGTACTATTTGTGTACACAAGGTGTTAGGTTGAGGTTTGTATTCTGTCACAACAAGCCAGAAACGAGAGCAAGCGCATACTTAGCACAACCATTTTTCAGCTTCATGCAGTTAGAATGGCTGAAACCAGAACGCGTTTGTTCCATGTGTTTGTGCATTAATGACCATGAGGATTTTTGCGAAATTTGTAATATGGATGTAACATTTTTGACATTGTTTCATAAGGAATAAGGCTGCGTCTGAAGGACTGTCATGCTATGCTCCTGTGCAGGCAAACAGTATCACACATTGGGGATGACACAGCTGTGATGATTAACAGAAGGGTGTTTTTGTAGGGCTAGGCTCAGGGACTTTTCAGGATGATTTCTTCTATTTTACAAGGGAGGGAACTGGATGAGTATAAAAAGGAAATGTAAGGAAAACACGTGACAGGGCTGATGTGAAAGACAAGAACTACTGCATGGGGAGTGTAATACTTGAAGCATTGTCTTTGTCAGAAAAGGTGTGACAGCTATTTTTTTTAACGTTTCAGCCTTTACAAGGCCATGAGCTGATAGAACGCATCCAACTGCAAACACAGTTATAAAGCAAACAACGGTTGCTTTATTATCCCTAACCTTACTCTGGCATGACCTGGGTCTTTTTTTTTTTTTTTTTTTTTTTGCCCCTGGGCAGTTGTTGCTCAGTTGATTCGGTTGTCTCTCAGCTGGAAAGTCACATGTCAAGGCGTCCTTGGGCAAGAGACTGAACCTCAAATTGCTCCTGCTGCTACATTAGCGGTGTGTGGTAGTATATGAATGAGATGAGTTAATACTGACGGACTCTTCACATAGCAGCCTCTACCATCAGTGTGTGGCTGCTGTTGTGAATGGGTGAATGTGGCATGATGTGTACAAACTTAAGTTCATTCACCATTTACCATACACCACCTGGACGTCGTAAATTAAACAAAACACTGACATAATTTTACCGTCTAAGCTGATATGACAAAGCCGTTCTCCAACAGTCGCTACTTAAAACATTAAAATTGGGGTCGTCAACTCAAAATCGAAACGCTAAAAGCTGATGTAGTGAATGGAAATAGCTGAGTCAGGTTACATAGGTCTTTGGGTTTGTAAGTGACTCTTATATGTACTGCTATTGTAATCACATGCTCCATTGTTGCAGTTCTATGAATAAGCTGACTGTAATCGTTTGAACAATGTCCTGGTTCTTTTTTTTTGCTATGTTAATAATGACAAATGTATTCATGTTTGAACTTTAGGTGAAACAATACTTTCAATGAAATGAATCCCCGGTTGAAAGACAATTTCAACCAAAACCTTAAAAAGTGTATCTGGAGAAAATGGCCAACCCTGCCTTTAATTAGCACATTAAATCCAGTTTATGCACTGCAAGTTTATCTAGTTCTGCCAGGCGGGGCGGTGAGATTCCTCTGCAAGTAAATGTGCCAGCTTGTTAAGTTTCATTATTAAGCACGACAAGGTCAACAATTGATTTACTGTAAGAGCATGGAAACACATATGGGCGCGGTCCTGCTTTTTACATTTTCGCCGCCCTGATGAGAATCTTCTGCTCCTTCTGAAGAACTTGTGTGACCACGTTCTTATAGAGAAATATTAAGGAGGGTGTGGCTCCGCTGGTTAATCACACACTGTCATTGTTTAACCTCAGAAAGCATCTCTGATGTCTCGTGAGAGTGTCCACAGTCAGTTATTTTCATTATTGGCACACAGGCTTAACAAAGCCACACTGAGGAGAACCTTGTCTTGTTCCATCTTGATTTATGTTGCTGTAAGTTGGATCGTTCTGTATTGTTGATCAACTGAAAGTCAAATTTTCTACTTCTAAAAAGTCATATGTTATGCCACATTGATGCTTTTCTATCGTATCCTTTAACAAGACTGGAATAGGTCTTTGGCCACTTTCTAGCTGATGGTGAAAATAGCTGGTAGGCTAATACTGAATCCTAATGTTAGCTATTCAATGACAATAGCTCATATTATATATGACTGAGAGCCACAGCTTACCTTTCAGGGTTTCACGTGCAGCCAGTGGTCAGTGATAAGGACTCTAGGTCAGGACTTCCTTTTTCCTTCATCGCAGCAGTTTACAGTGCAACTGGCAACTTCAGCAGCAGGATGGAGTTGGTGTTGGGTAATGATTTCTTAAAGAGGATTGTCTGTTTAAAGACATTACATACTGTAGGTCTAAAGCTCTGAATATGGCTTCATGTATTGTATCATCCTCCTAAATGGCGCATGAGTGTTTGGATGATTATGCCCATCTTTTGCTCTCAGCAGGACTATTTTCCTTCATAGACAACAACTGCTGACTCACTGTTGGTGGTATTACTCATACTACAATCAGAAATCATCAATACATCAGATGTGGTTGTATTTCACTTCAGAGTTTCACTTCTCAAGTCTTATCAGTTGCTTATGAATGAAATTCGATGAAATTGAAAGGGCAAAGGCCGCAGGTTGATTGCCGAGTCCTCTGAACCCTTTTTTTTTAATTTTTAAAAAAAATTTTTTTAACAGGACAAAAGAAAGTTGGAGGCAGCTGCTCATCTCACCCAGTATGCCTCACTCGGCTCTGCTGCCATGGTTATTTTCACAATATTGTGGTGTATTCTGTTTATTCAGGCTAAACAGGAACCCAAAACCACAAAAGTGAGACAGCAAGAGGACATTAACCTTTGTTCTGGTACTCACTCCACTTAAATCCCATTTATGATCAGAGGTCAGGTTTCACCAACGTATTCCCTAAACGTCCCTGCCTTTTACTGATGCATTCCACAACAAAACTCCTCAGTTACTCCACTTTTTTGTACATTGCTAAAACAAAAAAAAGGAAGGTCTGGGGTGGACAAGCATATTACATATACCTTATACGGTCTGCGCTATTTGGGCCTTTATGGTTGCTTATAAAAATAAACAAGCGTGCTGTCATCACAGAGGCTGCTATATTGTAAAGCCAGGCAATTAAAAATGTGCTGATAGTAGCAGGCCAGCAGCCGAGAGCTGAGACGGTGCCAGGGCTCCATATGTGCGAGAGGAAGAATGAACTCGCAGCTGAGGTCGCAGGACAAAAAAAAAAAAAACAGCACACCAGGGTACATTTGGTGCATGGCATTGTGCACGTAGGTGTTTGTATGCAGAAGATGTACATATGTGCCCGAGTGAGCATATATTGACTTAATGATTCAGTATAAAATGCTTTACATTGTTTGCTTACTCTGTGTATGTGTGTGTGTAAAAGTGTGAGCAGCAATTACTGTGAAAAAGACTCCCATTATGGGAAAGATTATAGAGTAAGTTCAATGCTTGTACCGTGACAGCTTAACAGGGTGTGAGCAGGGCTGCATTGTTTGGTTTCTACCAGAGCAACTCAGTCAGAATGAATGGCGTCTCACACACGCACGCATGCAGGCTTGTTTGAGATGTGGCGTGCGAGTGGGCTTATGTACTCAATCACTCATCAGCGGCCGATGACAGGTTGCACCACACACACACAGGGGCTCAGAGACTTACACAAACCCCGCGAATATGCAGCGGCCTTTCCCAGGAGAGGCAGTTCACACTTCACACTCTGTACTCCACAGCCGGGGTGGCCTGCACCGCTGCCCAACACCTGCCACTCTCTGCATTGGAGGTCAACAAAAAGAGGAAATTCTATAAAAATCTTACATTGAGTTTGTTTTTCCGACTGTTTTGGAAACCAACATTTACTTGGGAAATGCCGCCTGAGTTTTTTTTCTTTTTTCTTTTTTTTTGCACCAGTCTTCTGAAGGGAAAGTCTAAGTTTGAAAATACACAAACTTGCAGTTATTTACACTGTGGTAAAAGATGAGCTGTGGAATTCAGATTGTTTATTTAAAAGCTCCTGTGAGGCATTTTTCTTTTTTGAATTTTTTTTTTTGCCCTCTTCTTTGATTGGACAGCTATACGCCGGAAATGTAAGGAGAGATAATGGTGGATGACAAGCACCAAATACCATCAGCTTCCGAGAGTAAAACTTGCGGCCAAGCCTCTTCAGTGTGGGCGTCTGCTTAACCAAACTGAGCTAAACCTGGCTCTGAGAGGACTTTTAACTGGTAATGACACAGAATTAAATTATCACTGATGCCTCTTCATGAACCAAAGGAGAAAACAAGACCATCACAAAAGCCGGATATGAATTTCTCATGAATACATGTGCAGTACAAGATCTGCAAAGGTATCTCTTTGTCGTCATGGGTGACACAAATCCACACAAAGCAGAGTTCCTTAAAGGAGCTTTGAGAATCCTGAATCCTTTGATCCCTTCACATGTCGCTATCATTAAAAGTACTGCTAAACATTCAAACCAGCCTCAACTGAACTTGGAGTGATTTGAAAAGAAAAGTATTTTGAACTTGGCAGCATGTTTGCACTGATGTAGTGTATAATTACTTTTGTAAAAGTGACGTAATAACTCTTTTTATTACCACACTTTCAGGGTCAGGAGCATGCTACTGTTAAATGCAAATGGGGGAGCCAATTCAATTGGCCATGACTGTCAGCAGCCCGTAACTCAAACACTGGTAATTTAATACAAAATGGATTTAAGAGTAATTTCAGTGTATTAACACTCATTGTTATCCTGCAAATCCACAGCCTTGAAAATATCCCAAATATGACGGAAAACACCGTCCCAGCAGCACTTTGTGTTCTGTCTTAAAAATCCAAAAACTCACTGACAGCAATTAAGAACAACATTATGTAAATGTTTTGACAGCTAATTATTTGAGCTTTTTTGATGACAAAATGTAAGAAACCTTTTATACTAAATACATACATTAGTAAATTTATTCTTACAGATCTGTCTTTTTAGTGGAAGATTTAGACAAATCTTACCCATACATCCCATGTCTTTACAAAAAGAACTGGTAATGTTCAGAAATATGTGTCTTATTGTATCCTGCTGTACCCAGTTTACCCTTTTTAACTTAACTGCTTTAATCTGTGATGTAAATAAAACAGTTTAACCTGTATCTATGCACAAACATTTACTTAAAAAGTGCTTATCTATATAATCGGCTTATAAAAATCATACTACAAATCCCCTCACTGGAAAAGAAATAAAACAAACAACATACAAGAATGCACAATAAATGTTGTGCTGAAACCCTATACACACCTAGTTTGCTAGAACACATCTGAAATAAATATACGCGCTCACACACCCACACACGAGCAAGTCATACATCTGCAGCCTCCAGCATTCAGCTTAAGACGAAGAGTGAGCTCACCCTCTCGCAAATACAGACCGGGGGGGTGTCTGAGTCCTGCAGTCAAAGAGTGCAAGAGTCCTGTTTGATAAATGATGTCATCGAAACTCGGCCTGAAGAAAGAACCGGGAGCAAACAGTGCTGTCGTGCACATTCATAAGAACTCCCACAGAAACACACACAGGCACAGATCTGTGCTGTATTTACCTTCAATAATGTGGTGAGGTCATCGTGTCAAGAGAGCACTCTTTTTTTTCCCTTTTCTATGCTCATTTGTTGACTTTTACTATCATTTAAAGCTTCTCAAAATTTGCCTTTACCTACATCATTTACATTACACTGTTTGGATGGACTTTACCACATAAAGAGGAAGAGGTGGGCAGTCAGCTCGAGCAGCTAAAGCCACAAATCCTAAACAGAAGATGACCCATGCCAACCGAACTTTGTACAATAAATAAACAATAAAGAGATAGTCAAGGATTTCAATGTTTGCACAAAGTAGATGCCAGAGTTTGACGCGTTGAGTTTTGTGACAAATGACCAAAGCCATTTAGGAAAAGGCCTCGTCATCTGGTTGTGGCTCTTCGACTGTATAATCTACAGGGTGGAGTGCCGGAGTATGTCACCGAGAGCCTTTGTCTTGTTTGGTCAAAAAAGCAAATAAACAGGGATGAGTAAGCATGGCAGAGAGGGGAGTCTTTGTCACTTCTACTTTGATGCACACAACAGCCTTGAATGTTGCGCTGGAAAGTTTAATCTGCAGATACATTGTGTTTATCTTATCTTACAAATCCGAAAAACAAAGCTGAAAAAGCGAAAAGGCCACCAATGAATTAAAAAGCTTAATATGATTGAATGATTTATCAGCGCCTCAGAGCTGTAAATAAAATATGCAGATCAATGAGTTTCACCCTAGCATTTGGGGTCACCTCACTTAAAGCAACAGTACTGCTATTTATTTTGTTTCATTCTTACAACTACAGAGCTGTTGCTGTAAAGGCTCGACAAGGCTCAGCTCCGTCTACATAAATATCAAACTCTTATCCAAAACATCTACTGTGGTTGCATCACACAGCTAAGGAGAAACTTCACAGGTATTTTCTTCCCTAATCTCAAAGTTAACCACAAGATATACAAATAGATGTGATCATTCACTACAGCATATAATTAAAGTAATGGTGTGTTACAGGCAGCAGATATCACCTCATGCTATGTCATATGACCTCATGTGATTTCAGAGGGAAGCAGATGTAAACAAGAGACTGACTACATCCTGCTATAATCACACTCTACTATGAGAACACAAATCAAAAGTACAAGAAGCCTTAACAAGTATGGAGGAGAAAATGATCAGAAGACAAGGTCGACTACTCTGACCCTTTCTAGTCAACAGTAAGATGCTAGCTATCGTCAGAAGTCTTCTTCCTGACATATTAGCTACCATAGTGCAGTTAAGAAAGTGTATTCTTTGGGGCGCCGGATAGCCTAGCGGTTTTGTTGCACGTCCAATGAACAAAAAAAAATAGTATAGTTCTCATCTGACAAACCGTGGGTTCGAGTTCCACTTCAGCTCTTTGCTACATGTAATCCCCCTCTTCTCAACATTTGTTGTCTCTTCGGCTGTCCTATTTATTTAAGGTAAAAAGTGGCAAAAAATATCTTTAAAAAATATGTAATCTCCCAGATTTTTGATCCTACTTAGTACATATTGTATTTATAAATAATAAACATTGATATATTGAGAAGGCCTTGCTGAGCTGTTCAGTAGCCATGAGAATGGTTCCATTAGTGATGATCTGGGACAGACATACAGTAAGTACCAATAAAGGGCCTTCATTAAATTCCTTTCCCTTGTTGCGTTTCAGGTCTAAATCAGCAGATTCCCCTTTAGTCTGAGTCCAACTTAAAGAACCAAAAATGAATTTACCAGATAAATGTAGTCCCCAGAAAATGCAGGTTATTTGTGGAAATAATGGATTTTTTGTCAATAAGTAAAATAGATACCAAAACAACAGCCTTAATATAATGAAGTTTGGCAACCATTGTCTCTCATCCATCATGTCTTGCAGGGATCTTTCAATAGTGCAATTCCACATCAGCGCTGAACAAAGCTCCGTCGTCATTACGTCTCTGTACATTCATGTTGATTCAGCAAAGGCATAATATTGAATTACAACATTGTGGAAGCATGTGTATAGATAAACGGCAGGAGACATAGACACTTAGACATGCAAATACACAGTGCTGTTTTCTCCCAACTGGCTCCGCTGATCCCGTCTCACCTCTGACGGCGGTCAAGAGGCGGGATCACTTCATCCCGACATTACGCCTCTGTGACATTCAAAGGGAAAACAAACACTTGATGACAAAAAAATACTTTTGTGTTTTGGGGAGGGAACGTAGGCCTATTAGTAGTCTATCTCTCTCTCTCGCCCCTCTCTCTCTCTCTATCTCCCTCTCACTCACACAAACACTGTGTTTTGTCCTTATTATGGGTTATGATATTGAATAGGTTATTTAAGCATCTGATGTTATACAATCAACTGGCTATGTATATTGCCTAACAACATACTGTACAACTATTTTTTAAATCATTTAATTCAGGCTGAAGATAGTTGCAGCTCAAAAGATGACAGGGAGACTACCTTCTTTGAGAGTGTTCTGAAATACTTTTGTTTTATTGTAGTTTTGTTATAAATAACACCTCAGAAATTATCATTGATTGTGAAATGTTATTATCTGTTAATATCTTCAGTCTAGTAGGCTTATGGTATAGTATCTTGAAGCGATGGCAAGTGGTTATTTAAACACGAAATCACGTATCCAGGGCCTTTTTTTAGCCCCAGTCTGTCCCTGTGTACTTGGAAGCTTCCTTTTGAAATTCTGCACTTAAAGCTTAATATGGCCATGCTTAAAACTAGCATTGGTATTTCATCCCCAGTGTACATTTGCTAAACCAATTAGCACTCACTCAGTTAGAACACACAAAGGGACAGACAGACGTAGGAACCTGACCACACTAAATATGGTTCTCTGCAGAATACATTTACCTGAAGTCATCTCAAGCTTCTCCAAATGAGTTGGGTAACTGATCCTGCCAGCCAGCTGATGCTGGCGGTCTGTGGCTTTAGATGTGATGAGAGGAGGAGACAGAGAGAGGATGAGAAAACAAGGATGAAGAGTAAAGAGAACATATTGAGTTGGTTACACTTAATGCTGCAGTAATTCTGAGCATCTGAGAAACCACTTCTTCATCTCTGTCAATATCTGTCTTTTTCTGGCTCACACTTTTTTGTGAACTGTTTACCTTTTAAGGCAATATGCTAACGCGGTGAAGAGGAAGGCCTGGAAGGTAATACTACTAATGTTCATTAAGTTTTAATAAATGAGGTATTTTATGGTAAACAACTTTAAAGCCAATGGAAATAGAAACCTACAATAGCCTTCTAACTATAGGCCCTTACATAGAAATACACATGTGAAAAGAATGTGAAATTAATTTAAATCCAAATAGGAAATTACATCATGTTTCACTTCTGCAAACTTTGCTAGTTTTGGGTTTGAATTCAAACCCAAGCTTGTATATTAGCAATCACTTCTTTGATCCAATCATAGGAAGAGTCAGACTGCAGCTAACCTCAGTAAGCGTTTGTATCTTCAGCAGATTTCTACAGCCTCTGTGATATCTGCCTGTTGGTATTGACTACTTTCTACGGTTGGATAATTTTATGATGTGCAAGTTAAATTTACGCCATTAATGCTTTTTTTGGCAGGTATTTAGGGGGGGTTTGCTCTGTAATTACATAACACCAAGTAGCAAACTCAAGTGTTGAAAAATGAAGCTAATGCAGAAGCTGCAGTTCCTCGAGCTTCCACTCGAGGCTGGCTCCAAAAGCCTCCGGAGTCACATACACACCCATTCAAAAATGGCCATTTTGGCAACAGAAATAAACACGTTTGCCGGCAAGAACATTCAACAAATTTGGTCAGAATTGTTAATATCTTCATTGACAAACACTGTGCGACTGTGAATTTAATTATCCCTCAACTGTTTTGATTTTATAAAGGATAAGAGTTATGCATAATAAGGTGTGTGACTGAATTGACTGCAAGTGGGTGTGTTGAAGCTGTTTGCCAGGAGGCTAACGGCCCGCTTCAACTCCACCCCTTGTCCTGTTACGAGGTTGACTCAAAGTTAGGTTGAGACAGCGTTCTCATGGTGACCCTAATTGTTTGGCTTCAAAACTCCACTGAGATGTCCATACGTTATATAGTCTATTTAAAACACTAGTTTATGCTTCAGGGCAAATATTAGGCATCACATTTCTGGCTTTGAGAATAAATAGGGGAATTTTAATTAACTCATCAAGTGCATGCTAACTGTTAACAGCAAATTAAAACAGCTTTTCCAAAAGATACTGAGCTTTATTTTGATTCAATTTTGAGTGGATGCCTCATGAGACCTAACTTTAATATCTATTGGAAGCATCATTTCCAGATACTTTAATTGTCAGGCTACTGAAAGAAACCTTCCCTCTTTACACCACCTTTCATCATCTTTTCCTATATGCCTGCTTTTACTTCACCCCTTTCACTGACACATCCCCCCCCCCCTCTCTGTCGTGCCAAGACCCGTCTCTGTTTTATGTGCCTGAGGAGAGGGGCGCACGTCTCTCCGTCTATGTCTTTACCATGTCTGAACCGCAGGCTACACACGCGACTTCCACTCGTCCATTAATGCCGCCGGATCAGGAACAGGTGGTTAATATAATTCCATTTGAAGGCTTTTCCAAAGCTGGCTGCACGCTCAGAACAGAGGCCTGCAATGTGGAAAAAAAAATACATGCTGGTACTTATGAAGGTTGCGTGAGCTAACATTTGTAGTACACATGAGAGGCAATTATGAGATTAAACTTGTTATAGGGAGTGTTGCTGCTCTGATTTTCAAAATGTAGAAAAATACACATTTAGCCACAGATGGGTTTGTGTGTGGTGCACACGCAGAGGGAATGTCACGCCTCATGTAAAATCTTTCATTGCCACACAAGCTCAACATGAATCTAGTTTGACAAGACAACAACATGCAGGGAAATGGCTTTTATTTTGCAAGACAAAGCTCGGATGAGGCAATCTGGATCTGTTTTTATTTTCATTGTGGTGATGTTTCGTCTGTTTTAAATTAATATATAAGAGTTGTCTTCATATCGTTAAAGGCTTTATATGCTCGTATCTTCACACTGCATGTAAATTTACCCGAAATGAGCGTGATCTAGAAACACAGTTAAGCAGTGAGTACAGTATGTTATTCTTCTTTTCTCTAGTCCCTCAATTAAACAACTTTTATTCGCGAGGGGAGGAGTCAGCCGCCGTCCTGGCGATGTAAACAAAGTGAAGAGAGGACTCTGAAAACATCACAGACAGTGGGACTCGGGTGTTACACCCATTGTAGACAGTCATGACTCACAGAGTTATTTTCAGAGGATATACTTGATTTCTATTATATTTAAGTGTGAAAAATATAAAGCATATAAAGCTTTAAACACCCATTAATGAAAAAACGTGTTACACACACTGTCTGTAAACAAACAGCAGCAGGTGAACGTCAAAAACATCACATAAATCACAGCAGAAGAATGCTGAAGCCGCATGAACACACAGTACCTGCAGAGTAGGTTTGCTTGTTTGTTTAATGTATCGCTATGGTGATGGTAGAGCTGATGCTGAAGGCTGGATGCCAAAAAAAACACCTCAGGCTAGAATTACTAGACTTACTTACATCATACTAGACTACAATTGTTGGCAATGTTACTGTCACAATATGATAAGATAATATAGTAAGACCACAATCTGCTTCCCTGAAAATTGAGCTTCTGAATTTTACAAGTAGTAATTAGACCACATACTGTTCTATGTGTTTCATTTTCTTGGAGGTCCCACCCATTGTATCTCAGAAAAGCTGAGCCCAGTTTAAATTTGCAACATGTTTTTTCCAATCAAACTGACATTGATTAAAAAAGGTGATAGTTGTAAGGAATATTAGAAAGTAGAGTCATAAGGAAACAAAATGGAGAATTCTTAAGTTGTTAAGAACAGTATTCAAGTAAATGCACGTCTGTTGTTTAGCCACTTTATTCAATCTCTGTATGGTCACAAGCAGTGGTGATGAGAAACTGACAAAACCGTCAGAAATAGATATTTAAATGAGAAACTGCTTCCTCTGTTTTATTTCAGATTTGAAACGGAGGCTTGCTGGTCTTCGCATCTTAAATTAAATGTCGTGTCTCTTGTCATTAGGGTGTGTCCCAGCGGGTGGGGCTGTTTAGTCCCAAAACAAAGAGTACGGCTTGTACATGTTTAAATGCTGCACATAGCAGCACCTGAAAAAACACTGGCTCAGATCCTGGCACTGATAAATGAACATATAAAACATCTGCACATATAAAGATCGTTTACAAGGGGGAGTAAAAGTCATAATTAATAATCCTTTCGGATCCTGAGGATACAGGGACTGACGTACTGCAGTGAAGGAAAAGAAAAGTCATGTATGATTCCATCATAGTTAGATCAGTAAATAAGTGTTAAAGGGGACATATTATGAAAAATCAATTTTCATAGTGTTTTTGAACATATATTTGGGTAACCTGAGTGTCTACTGACCCACAAAATGTGAAATAAACCCACCCAGTCCTTTGTTTGTGGTCTGCATAAGTCTTACAACACAGAGAAAAATGCTCTGTTTCAAATTTGCTCTCCTTGTGACATCACAGTGGGATTCTGGTAAAAAAAACATCCCCTCCCCTCCCCTGATATCTCCACCCATGCACTCCATCCCCAGACTAGAGCAAAACTTTTGCGCAGGTCTGCCATTTTCATTCTCCCTAGCGAAGGAGTGATGTCTATCGGGAAAACTCAGGGCGGGGGGGCTCATTGCATTTAAAGAGACACACACACCAAAATGGAGCACTCTGAGAGAGCTGGTTTATTCAGGGTCACAAACCTCCTCTGGTGCTTGATTCATGTTATATTTTGACCAAAGCACAGCACAGACGTTTCATTTAGACCACAGGGGGACTGTTTTAAAAGGTGGAAAGAGGGTATAATATGTCCTCTTTAAGAGTTTAGCAGGTCATTATGAGGGACCTTAAATGTCAGAAAATCATTTATCACTGATGGATATTTGAATCAGTGTTAGTCGATAGAAATGAGTGCACCATGCCTTGATGTCTGTGTTTCTACAGAAGCAGTAATGAGCTGTATGTGATATGTACATGAAAGGCTTTACATGGAAGAGTCTTCAAACCTGGGTGAAAGAAGGTTGATGAAAATGAGGTCTTTGTTCTCCCCTGTGTGAGTACATGTTGGCCTAGGAAAACCTTCAAAGAGAGTGACGCACTGCCCGTTACTGTACAATGAAGCTGATGTAATAACCAACAGACCACATCATCTCTTTGTTTTGAAATTAGAGCAAACAAAACCAAGCTCATGGGGTTAATTTATTTTAAAAAAGACTGTGTTTCTCCTTTGTTTTCGCAATATTTCAGATGATTTGTCTTCATTAATCCCACGTTTTATAACTTTTTACTCTTTGACCATGTCTTAACCTCTTGAAGAGGACAGCGAGAAGAACCGAGGCCCACAGCAGACCCGTGTGGTGGAGTGATAGTGATGGAAATGTGGAGGGAGCCAGTAAAAAAGGAGCCTGTGCTTTAGTTGGAGGCCGACCAAGACTCGTAGCAGAGAAAACAGGGGCAGGGGAGCTGCTGCGAAGACAGCTGGGATATTATCCACACAGGACTCGTACGCTGGGATTGATTTATGACAGTAATGTGGAGCTTGGCGAGCTTAATTTTGTGTAAACGATTTTTTAATTTTGTTGTTTTCTGGTTTGCAATGGCTGTTTGGACATTGTCTGGCAAACGTTTTGTTGAAAAAACTGGGAATGTCATTAAGTATAACAGCATTATGAATGTGTCAAATCATGAACTCCTGTGCTGCTCCTCCTTCTTTATGTGTTCTTTTTTTAAAGAGGTGTAAACTGCCACAATAGCCACAAGTGAAGACCAAATAGGTGCTCAGAGCAAAGCATTGAGCAACACGACCAAACAACAGATAATAAAAGACAAAAAGATCGAGTGCGATGAATACAAAATATCAAAGGTTACAATGTGGTTACAGCGACAGAAGCCACATGACAAGTCACCCAACAGAAAACTCTTTATGTATCATCTGTTTCAATGTCTTTCATCCAGAAGAAGACACACAAGCTGTTTGTCAGTCTTCTAACAGGATTCAAGGTTTATTAGTCATTACATCCACACTAAACATATTCACTTGATTGTAAAATGACTTTGCAAAACTGTTAAAAAGAACAAGAAACAAACTTTAGAATAAACACTATTAAAATCATTTGTTTCCCTCGTTATTAAATGAGTATAAAATGGTATAAAAAGTGTCAAAAACAAGAAGAACTGCTGCAGCCCCTAATTGAAATAATGACAACCCTTCTTCAAGCAGCACCGATCAATATTTTTAACAACATATTTCACGAGTAGTCATGAAAACTAGAAAAGCACTAGACAAGCTCAAGTCATTTACTGTTTACAAAAAACATTGTTTAACTTTTTGACATTTTAAAGCTTCTGTAAGGACCTTTAGGTTTGTCGATTTTGGCGACCCCTGTGGACAAAATTGTACATGTTAAGTAAGATAAGACGTACTGATGTTGTAGTATTATTATTTTTAAAACAACAATATCCCGTCTTGTTTTATTTAGCAGTCAACGTATCACCCACTGTGAGTCTTTGCAGAGGAAAATGTACAGAAGGAAGGTTCAGCAGCGGGCTGTGAAACAGTCTTACATCTACACCCTGGCAGTGATTTCAGGCAGTAAATAAAAGAAAAGAAATAGTTCATCTTTTAGATCATGGTTTTGTTGCTTTTGTAGTTCATATAAATATATATGCTTGTATTCATTTCAGTCTGATTTGTAAGAAGCCAAAGACTCCTCACGGGAGCTTTACCCATACTTTCATTATTTGGTCAAATATCGTGTCTGTATCTTTAGAGGAATAGTAGAATTAGCTTAAGGTGCATGTTGAACCGAAATGGTTTGGAAAGTGTGTGTAGCATCTCTTTCTATGTTTCAAAACACAGCTGTGAAAAAGTATAATTAAAGATATTTTTTGTCATTGCAAACAGAAGTTCCAGAAAGTTCCAGAAATGAAACGCGTTCTGATCATTTTCTCCACATTTCCTCCTTTTTTAAGTGAACTTTAAAAAGCTGGCGATATTGTTCTCAAACTGAGTTTTCTTTTTCTAAGATCATTATTTGTTTGATCCCTTTCTCTCCTTCTCTTATAAAAGCTATAGCGGCTTTACCTTGGAAAAAAGTGGACATTATAATTGAATCACCAGACTCTCCTTATAAGTGAGAAAGGCCAACCGCTATAATCAAATAAAATCCCTGGTTGGGTAAAATAATTGGTCATGTGGATTAGTGTGTGCAGCTTATGAGCCATAGCAATGACTAACAGCTGATGAGTGGAAATACCTGTAGCATAACACAGAGTCCAGTGCTGTGTTGCTTCCCTCCTCCTCCCTTCTCTCCCTGCTGTCCCCTCCTTGTATCCCCCCCTCCTTCCCCTTCCTGGTTTTCCCGCCAATAACTGAAACCTTCTCGACTTCATTTCACCGGCATGCTTTCTCTCTCTCTCTCTCTCTCTCTCTCTCTCTCTCTCTCCTGTGTCATGTTCCTTTTCCGTCTCTATCTTTCTTCTGACAAATAAACAGGTCTCACGTGAGCTCCTCTTCCACTCCGTCTGCACAGAGGACACCGCCCTGTCTGGCCTCTGTGGCGACCTGAGCCGCGCCGCGATTGGCTGAGGCAGGGAAAAAACTGCAGCGAGAGGAACTGCGAGTGGCAGGCAGGCATATAGCGTGTCTGAGACAAAAACACGGGGCGGCCTGCCAGCTGCTGTCCCAGAGGGGAAGGAGAACACGGGCTGAAAGCCTGACTGGCTGCTGGACAAGTCAGTGTGAAGGGTTCCACTGCAGCACACTGTACATCTGTTTAGCATGCACGTTGTCACCACATGTTGAATACTAACAAAGTGCACATAATTATATCCTTTAAAATGAAAGTGTTTTTTTCTTGACAGTCAACCCTAAACATTAGAGCAGCATTAAATCCAGCAGTCATTTTCTGTACATGTAGGAATCAGACCCTTCCCTCCGGGACGGCCTGATGGCTTAAAATGACTAGATGCCTCAACAGATGACAGATGCTTGAAACACCTCATGGAAAAACAAACTCGATCACAGTTTTTGTCAGTTATAAATGAGGCCTGGCAATCAGTGCTCTGAGTGTGAGCTTTCAAGGCAACATGAGACAGCAGAGCTCCACTTTTTTTTTTTTTTTTTTCGTCCCCATGTTGACATCTCAAGTAATCCGTTCCCTGACTGCAGCTGCATCCAATCAAGAAACCTGCAAAATTGTTTTCTATGGCAAGAGCAGTAAGTCTTAAAAGTCAAAACAAAGCGGAGCAGTGGTCACAAATTGAAACCCAACCAAGAGGGATGTTTTGAACATATTGGACAGATGGGGTTGCTCCCTCACTGCTGTATGCATACGTCTTTAATTGACTGTTTAATTGTCCTGCTTAATGTCGAGTGATCAGAGTGACAGGCTGGTGTTAACTACAGAAGCTAAAGTACAGAGCAATGCTGTGCTCAGTCCTACAGGTGCATTGGGGGAACTTTTCTTGTAACTCAGAAGTTAAAGACAACCTAATATTGTATATGCATGTTTCAAGATCATATAGTAAAAACAACCTTGCCTGAAATCTGATTAAGTTGTAACTGCAGTGATACAAAATCTATTGATGTAGTTCTATTAAGCTCTATCTGGAGTTTCAAGTCCCACTTTAAGACTGATACCATTGGCTGTATTATGGAGATGGCTGTTTTCATTGGAACATTTCACAAAGAAATTCTTTGTTGGGAAAGACATGCTAATTGACACTCCTAAACGCTCAATAAACCAATTAAAATGCAAAACAAAAAAAACAACTGGGTGTTGTCATTGATGGAGAAACCAGACAGAATAATAAACAAAGGTGGCACAGACAGTCAGGACAGGATTAAACAGAGAGACAGCGAGGTGAAGGAAGTTTGAGCCAAACATTTGCAGACATCCCCCTGTCTGTCACTGACACGCCCAAAATCCTCTCTCTCCCTTTTGGACTGATGATAAGCGTCTACTTTTATGTGTCTGAACCTGCAACCATGCTGCTTCACCTCTGTTCAAAGTGTGCATGTGCGTCATTCATTCATTTACAGTACTCACCTTTAACTGTATCCTAATCGAGTCAATTGAGTTTTGTGTTCCTGCATGTGGGCGAGATGGATAGACAGACCTTAAATAAGATGATCTGAGTTTGTTAAGTGTTCAAAAATGGCCGAGCAATGAAATCATTTCTCCTTTATCTCAAATATCCCTGCGGGGTTTTCTTCAGTTTGCACCTACTTGTCTTCCTGTCTTCCTATTTCATAACCTGACTCTAGCAATGTGCTGAATGAGTTTATAACTGCTAATCGCTTAATCATCAAAAGTCTAAAACCAACACAACACGTTCAACCTCTTAAAGCATCCCAGTGTTACAATAGCATCTGGGTTGGACTTGTGTAATCCATTGACTTAAGGAGGATTTTAGGTTCTTTTTAATGGGGTGAATGAATGAGACTGTGTGAGGTGTCTGGTTATGTCATTGTTGATTTTTCCTTTATTACAAAGTATGAACTGGTACACGCTGGATATTATCATTTTGGTGACTTTACATAGTTAAAACATGGATATATTATGTCTACTTTGTATTTTTTTTAAATGCCAGACTTAAGCTATACATGTCCAAAACAGGGAACATGAAGGCCTAGCTTAAGTGCCCGATACATAACTTATCCAGGTGAAATTAATGGAATATATAATCATGTGTGATCACACGGTTTGCTAGCTAACCTTCAGTGGCACGATTAAATATGACAGGAGCAAATAATAAAGTGAAGTGGCTTAAACATCAAGAACGCCTATTTGGGTCAACAGTTGGTGCAGTTTTACTCGATTGAAAACCAATACGTGACCTTTTTAAACCTAACCAAGTAGTCTGGAGCCAAACCCAAACCAAACTGTGTTAACAACAACCCATGATCAGTTTTTAAGCTGTGCCCAACGTCAAAACTTTTAAAAAGGCAAGTATCACAATGACTACAGCCTACACCACTTCCTAAGCTGTGACGTACAGACAGTGTTTGAGGGAGGGGTTAAAATAACTGAACTCACAACTGAAGTCTTTTACTTCAAAGCCAACCTAAACTGACTTCAGATAAGGAGCCATAGAATCAATCATAGCAGACAAACATCATCAAGTTCTTTAAAGCATGTAAGGCTGCCATGCATCATCACAATGACCTTTCCTTCCTTCTTCTGGATTCTTTTGGACTTCAAAATACCCCTGGGGAGAAGTATTTGTGTCTTCAGAGCTGTTTGTCTGCCACCAGGATATGATGCACGATGATGTCACCAGATCCCCTCAAAAAAACAAAGTCCAAAATCTGAACATTCCTGTTTGAGGAATGTGAAGAACGCTCACTCTCAGCCCATTTTGTCCCTCTGAGGTTATCAGGCAGATGTAGGACAAAACAGAAAAACATCAATCTGTGTGACAATGGCGCATGTCTTTCAAAAGACACCGTCTGGTTAAAGGTTGTACGGGTCAGGTGTGATGTACATAACAAATGACAGCTACAGACAATAGGAGGATCTGGAGGAATGAAAGTTTGAAGCTGCTGAAAGTGAGAGTTCTTGACCCGGGCTAAACATCAAGCATCTCAGTCATTTTGTGTCATATTGTACGGGTTTTTGTGTTACTTTGTTTGATGGTGTTTAATGTTAGAAAAGAAAAATGTCGGTTGGCTAATGAAGGGGAAACAGTTTCCAAAAATGAAATGTGATTTGCAGTGTCAGTTTTCAATTTGATGTTCAGGAAATACAGTTCATGCCAGCAATGTCGAAGTGAAAGCCAAAAATCTACGGTGGCCGACAAGGACAAATCAGCTGCAGCCATCTAAAAGATTATCATTAAAAAATGTATCAACTTATCGGGCTTCATTTGAATGGTACTATTCATACAACAATAATGTAACAACCAAGTGTTTTACATTAGCAAAAAATCAATAAACACGACATAACCCGCACCCTGGAGTCCATGTAAGTGGATAAAAACATGGTATAAATAAAAGGCCCGATAAAATCAGAAAAACTGAGTAGACACAAATTCCTAACGAGGAAACTCAGGAGGTGAAATGTTACAATTCAAGACCAAAAAATAAGTCCCCTAATAAAATGGAGTTTAAATTCTGGTTATTATATTGATGTCAACTCATTTATGTTATTATCTCAAGATAACATTGTAAGTTTTCCCGAGTTTATAAGTTTTTTTTCCTAATATCTCGAGAAGACAACTGAAATAAACTTGTTAAACCAGCATTATTATCCTGAGACAACAACATAAATATGTCAAGATCTCATTAACACTAGAAGGGTCACATAAAATGTATGGTTGCATGTCCTCTTCGGGCTTCCATATATCATTAAAATGTAATAAAACACTTAAAGATTATTCAGCATAGTAAAAGAGAATAAAATAATTAAAAAAACACAAAATAATCAATTAAAATGCACAAGGATATGATACTAAGACACTAAAAGAGAAGAAAACTAAAATATATTAAGACAATAAACTAATTGTCAAATAAAATTCAGTTGATAGCCAGCCTGAAAAGGTAGTCTTGAGTTTGACTTTCAACATCTTGACAAATGTGTGCAGTCTTGTTTTTATGTTGTTTATGCAATTGCAGCTGGTTTCTCCTAATGGAAGCCTTTTGGGTATTTTCCCTTGTCAGCCACCGTAGAAACATAAGAATTAAACATTTAAACAAAGATTAGACGATCACAAAGCAAATTTATTTACACAGTACTTAATGGAAATGTTGGGTCAAGGAAAAAATTTCAACAAGAGAAAAAGACAGAGGGTCCAACATGCTGTTTCCACAACTTCTTGCATGACTCACGAGCAAATATGAGCCTCACTGATCTCCTCTTCCTCCTTCTTCTTCTCTTTGTTCTAATTTTAAAAGCCTGACACTGACAAATAAATAACCTCTCCTTGGGGTTTCAAGTGAGTCAGCAGAGCCTTTCATCACACGCCGATGTGTCAGTGAGTTCAGACGTCTGTAATTCGATCTGAGCTCAGAGAGAGAGCGCAAATCTGACCTTTGACCCCTGGCCAGGCTCTGCATCCTCTCATCTCTCGGGAGACGTGATGCAAAGCTACAGAGTTTAAACGCTGCCAGGCCTCTTGGACATCTGAGCGCAGATGCCGCTGTCCTCGGTGTGCACCCCTGGGACACCACAAAGTCACAAATATTTTCCTACAGATTTTTTTTTTTTTTGACATATTTTGTGTTTTTCTTCTTTCTATTACAGTACAAAGAACATGTTTATGATTAAGATGTCAGATGCATATTTGTCCTCCATCTTTTCCTCCCTTTAATCCTATGTCTCAAAAGTGTGTTTATGTTACAAAGCAACAGGAGGGGCAACAGGAGGGGCTGTGCTCATGCTCACATATTATCTTGCTGTTAAAGAAACATTAAATAAGCCGTAATAATAAAAATTTGTATTTATCCCTATGTTTGGCAATTTTCAATAAACTTGATCCTATATTTCATAATGCAATTCAGAATCTTAGACCCTGACTGTCTGGTAAATATCTTCATCTTTAAAATTCCACACACCTAGTTTGTGTTGTCAGTTTTTCATCATAAATGTGATTAGCACAAGAAATAAACTTTTCAGACTGTTTCAATCTTCAGAGCCAAAATGGTTTAAAACAAGCAGGATTTGAAAAAATTGTCACGACGGCTCTGCAAATGCTCTCACATACAACCTTTTTTGTCTTAGCAACCTTAAAGGACAAGTGTCAGATTTATGGGGAGCTCATGGCAGAAATTGAATAAAATAATGATATGGATTTTCAATAATCTAAAATGAAGAATTTATGTTTTTTCCATACCTTAGATTGAGCAACGTACCAACAGAGGGGGTGGATCCTTCTTCATGAAGTTGCCATGATTCACAGCCATGATGTAGCTACACTTTCCAAATATAGAGAAATCCACAAGAGGTTCTAAAGAGGGCTTCTTTTTTGCAAGTTGTGAAAAAGGACGTTAAGGAGAGCAGATAAAAACTTATTGCAGTCTGCACCTTCACCACTACATATGACTAAATATGACTCACTACTCATTTAAAGCAGCTGTAAGGAACTTTCATTTTGTGTCCATTATGGAGATGCATGTTGCTTGTTGATGCAACACACTTTGTGTAGTAAAGATCTATTGTTAGCATTTCATTTGCTAGCAAGTCAAAGAAAGAAGTTTGCTAATGGCTAGATGTATAGTCAAATTAATAACATTCACTGTCAAAAGCTAAAGTATGCAACATTGTCTTGTAATGTTTTGTCTTTGTAACAGTGAAGAAGTTAGATAAGTATAAATGGTGGTGAAGCAAATAAAGCTACATAGGGATGACCCATGTTCTCACCATGGTGTGTTTTGTATTTCATATCAGGGCAACTGTTTTAAGTTAAGACTGCTTCATGACCACTAAAAACTCCCCAAACTCGGTTTCCAAACACCACTGTGCAAAGACTTGAATGTCCTGTTGATGGACACAATTATCCCAACTAACACTGCACAGAAGACACGGAACAAATCAAAGAAAACCCTCCACTGCTGGAAACAATCAAATCTAATTACGGACAGTGGTGGGACCGCTCCAGGAAGACGTTGGAAAGCAAACAATATCAGTATGTTCTTTCTTTTTATTGTGTAAATGAACAAGTTTACTAATGGCTATGGTAATATACCTCTCCAGAGATGGAGCTTGACTGATGTCCGTCTGCACATCTTGTACCATTTTCTAATAGCAGAAAATAATAATGTGCACGGACTAAATACCATGAATATTGCAGTTGAGTTCATATTTAAAGTGCATGATTTACTGGATATACACTATTAGTGGATACACACAGTTTGCACAAATACACACACACACACACACTCAGTCATGATCAAAGACAAGTACTAATGAGTTAGACTCAGGACAGCGACTGTGAAGAGAGACTCAGGACAGCGACTGTGAAGAGTGACTCAGAACAGCTGCGACAGATTTATGCAGCACATAACCTTTGTCGGGCAAAGCACTCAGAACCAACCCGTTATTTAAAGGCTGAACGTGCGACATCGTATGTTACACATAAATATAGAAGAAATCCAGAATAAATTCAGAAAATATCTGAGTCTACAATGAGTGTGACACGCGAGTCCCGCTGTCTCTGTTGTCTGAGCCGTATCTACAGCATGTTTACATGGACGGGGACGGCTGGCCGGCTCATCCCCTTGCGTGTAAAACTTGTTTAATTGAGGGACTAGAGACATTTTTTTTTTACATTTTGTGTAAATTTACATGAAATGTGAAGCTACGAGCAAACTAAAGACCACCGGCATTAGCATGCTAACACAACAATGCAGCTCGAGTCGTTTTGGTTTCATGCTCAAGGGCGACACCTACTGGACCAAAAAGTCGCACATTAAGCCTTTAAACTGAAACCTGCATATTTTCTTTTCACAGTTAGAATGAAATTTAACATTTAAACCACAAATTCCCTGATTTTCACACTCAACATATCCACATTTCACATTACACCTCCTCGTGCAGAACTTGTTAACATTTGCTCACGTGTCAACGCGCGTTTGCATGTTGAGAGTGTTTTGAGTGACAGAGAGAGGGGTTGGGGTGTGATACACGGAGAGAGATAGACTGTTGATAACTGCTGTCTGCTGCAGCAAACCGCACAGGGCTGTGAAACCACGGCTGAGGTCTGAATAATGAGGAACTATAACTGTCAAGTTCAGACCCCTGACACATACATGACATCTAAAACACAAAAAACCTGAACCAGCATAGGACTGTAAAACATGGTTTTTACATCCCGTTCAGCAAAGTGTATATTTATGAAATTGCATTGTTTGTTATTGACAGAGAAACAAAAAGAAAAAGTAGAAAAGAAAAGCCGGAGAGCTTCTGCCTTGAGGCTTCCAGAAAACTTGCATCATCCAACTTGTTGTGACCGGCCCTTTCGACACCAACCGCAGACACCTGATCAATACTACACACACACACACACACACACACACACACACACACACACACACACACACACACACACACATCCTGCACGCTGGCACACATGACTCACATGCTCTGGCCTATTATTAAAAGTGGCTACATGATAGACATGTGGTGAAAGACATGGCGGCAGCACGAAGAGAAGGACGAGGTGGAGGTCATCGGGTTCGTCCGCGCTCCACTTACTGGTCACACCGCAGAATCACGTCAAGCTTCTCCTCCTCTTTCTGTCTCTTCCCAACACACGCAGCCTTACCACACACCAACGGTCTGACTCAGAGAAGGGGGCCCACTTATGAAATCCAGGTTTGCCACATCGGCCCTCTCTCAGTCTTGAGAGATAAAAGACGCATAAGTCAGCTCTTGTCTTTCGGCACTCATCCTAACTGCAGTATCAGTCTGTGCGTGATCAGAAACAGACACAGGTGATGCACGCTTGTGGCCTACTTGTTGATGCACGGATCGTTTCATTTTCATGGTTCATGGTTGGTCAAAACAAGAATGACTTGAAGCATCTGGCCGATTTTTAACTTCACTGGCCTATATCATACACATGAATGTGGCTGCACATTTTACCACAAACATCACAAGTCAAACCAGGAATTTCCAGCATTGTTGGAAAAAAAAAAAAAAAAAAAACGCCTTTATGATCCAAATGTTTTGCACAGAGACATGGAAGTGGTGCGTGCACCAAAGTAGCGCACTGGGAGATATTAGAGAAACACAATCCAAGGCTTTTTAGGAACAAAGTGCTGCTTTATACAAATAAAATTAGACCAACCGCACAATTAGAGTCCAGCTTTTTTGAGTTTTTTGCTTTCAGTTAAATAAACACAGAGGAGTAACAGAGCAATGTAGCGGTCATAATAACACACAATTAGTTCCTTCAAAGTTTACATGTTGGTGTAGTAAAAGTTTCCCATCGTTCTGAACATTCACTTTTTCCACTTGACGACAAAGTTGTACGAATGAAGAGTCGAGGCTGTGGTGCAAAGACATTGTTTGCAAATGAGCTGAACAAAACAGAAATAATGGAAACAGAAATACTCACGGCGCCATTAAGTCTCTTAGATACAGTTGAGCTCTAGTTGTGCATGTATCGTCAGCAGATCAGGTCAAATGTACACGAATGTGGTAGGACAAAAATAAGAGAGGAAAAGTGAGAAACTTAGATTACACAGATTTGATAACAAAGGGTGAACCAACATATTAAGTATAGCATGAAAATGTCTGTTACATGAATTTATATCATCCAGATAATAGATGGAGAAATGTTCTCTAAGTTCATGGTTTAACACGAGGAATAAAGTGATATTCATACCATGTGTGTTTATCTGACTCAACAGGCTCATAACATTTTGCCACATAATACATTTCTTTATTTATTCCCCAAAGTGTTTTGCTGTTTGTTTGTTTTTTGTTTCAGTTACAGTGTTGGGTTGAAAAAAAGTTGACAACAAGCTCAACTGAAATTAATTTCTGTCAGCACCTCTCATACATGCTGAGGCTCCTGCTTGTCAACAGGCAAGGCAGGCGACTGCTTGGGGCCCCAGGCCAGGAGGGGGCCCCCTCAAGGGCTGACAAACTTTGAAACACAGCTGTAGCTCAAAATGTGCAAAGTTAGCAATGGCAATAGGAAATCTCCCTAAGGGGGCCCCATCTCACAGCACTCAGACATATACTAGTAAATGACTGAATGTTGCACGTATCATCTAGCCCTTAATACATGGGGGAGGAACTTGAAGGAGATAATTTCCACGAGCAGAACATTACAGTGTTTGTTCTTTGTCCTTTTTTTATCTTTCTTCATAGTCATATTTTGAAATGACACGGTTCTTTATGTTCTTTCTACTTCTAATTGAAATAATAATACTGATGTGAACTCAAGTAATAAGAATGGTGGTGAACGCTGGTTGGAGGGGCCCCCTGTGAATTTTTGCCTCTGGCCCCAACAGAATATAGAACTGTCACTGCATACATGCAGCCTACAGAGATTCACATTGGAAACAAATAAGAGGGAAAACGAAGATACAAATGTACAACAATGGATTAAATGATGCAATTTAAACAGTAGAAGCGATGCTTTTTTAATAAATTAGGCCTAACATTAAATAAAAACAGGTTGAGTTAAATGATTATCAATGATCATATACAAAATAAACACTTACAGTAGGATTAAGCTAATTAAAAAAAAAAACAAGTAATCAATCAATCTTTATTTGTGTAGCGCCAGTTCATAACAAATGTTATTTTGAGACACTTTAAAAAACATCAAGTCTAGACCATACTCCATTTGTTGTTTTACATATGATATAATTATATTTATTATGATTATTAATAATCCATACACTCCTCCAGAGGAAGAGTGTATGGGGCTAACACCCCGATAGAGGCAGCTGATGGGGGGGCGGGGAGACGTCCCCAACACGGGGATTTAGACAGTCAAGCGCTAACTTCATTTTCAGTGTGGAATCACTGTATATATTAAAAACAACATCACTACAGACTGTGATATGAAATGACCTTTTCCTTGTTGTATCAACACACTGTACCGAAGAAGAAAAAACTCTCTATTCACTTCTAGCAAACTGACTGAAATGATTCAGCAAAAACAGGACAAGGAGGGTTATTGATGTGAGGTTGCCTCAGGCCGAATAACAGGCAGACGGCACGGAGTGTAACAATCGGACAAGAAACAAAAGTCGCACTCACACTTTGACCTTCTTCTCTGTCCTTACTTAGCATTAAAAAAAATGTATTCTACACACATTTATTCTAAAGGAACCTAATTTCTGCAAAGGTGGCTGATATCAGGGCTGACTGCCAACTCAAGAAGGTACAAAAGCAACCGAGCTATACGCGCAAAAAAGAACGGCACACAACTTGCTTTAAAACCACTGTGCTATCATAAAAAAAATCTAATGCAGCTATGGCAAACATATTTTACATGTCACATATAAGAGCTGCTTTTTGGCATGAGGCCACTGAAATGTTTATAAAAGGAATTCTTCAAGTCCTTTATCATGCAGGGTTTGCACTATTTCCCACACATATAGTGCTCATAGAATAAACTAAAGGATTGTTTTTATTTATAGAAGTTGAATACATTCATATTTCAACTATGATTTATGTGCTAAAGAACTAATTTGTGATGCTGCAGATTCAGGAAAAGTACAACAAAACGGTACATTGTGTTTGTAGTCTGAATCCTTTTTTCACATTATTTTTTTTATAGAGATGTGGCGACAATTGGCAGGAGCAGCTTGATGTGCTTCTCTCATTCTGACAGGTTTACAGACTGACGGACACAATGGATAACGAGGCCTGACCAGCACCAGCCAGCCACATCAAACTACATCCAGCCCCACTGAGTACATACACAGTCTTTTTTTTTTTTTTCCAGGGAGGAAAGCAAGAATACATAGCATCTTCCATCCCTGTCTCAGGGCCAGTAATTTTCCTTCAGGGCACCCGTGGGAGCCATACATTTTCACATATGGCAAACTGAGTCTGAATTTTATGGGCTGAATTGTTTTGGGATCCTGTGAGAAAAGAAGGAGTAAAAGTTTAACTGTCTGTGGCAAGAAAGAACAAGGGAGAGAGAGAGAGAGAGAGAGAGAGAGGGAGTGGGAGTGGGAGTGGGAGGGGGGGGGGGGGGGGGGGTTGATCCTGTAATTTTTCTATTGTGACATTAAAAAAACAGGTCCAAGTGCAAAGTGCTGTCTTTTAAATACTGAGATGTACAACTTTATATTTTATATTTACTTTGTTCCACCCAAACACAACCCCAGGTCCCCAATTAAAGGGCAGCCTATTTAAATTCAGTGTTGCACTAAGGTTGGGTTCTGCTCAGGGCTTCTGTTTGCCGAGGCAACACATATTGACACACGTCTCTTTATCTTCACTGTTTGATGCAATCTGTGCTCACATAAATCAGTGAGATAAATACTGCACTACTGCAGAAACCAACATGCCAAAAATACAGATTATAACCTTATCATCTTTAAAAAAAAAATAATAATAATAACAATAACATGTATTTATTGCTTGTGAATATTAAAGTTTATGGGAGTTTGTACATCACTTTTCTACAAATGGTAAGGCCATTTTACTTGACCTCTGTGAAACAGTCAGGCAAACTTGAATGCGCTGCCCCCTAGTGGAACAGCATATAGAGGTTCAAACAATAAGAGGAGTACTTATCAAATATTTTTTTTTACTATACGCATACAATTAGTGTACAATTTATGAGCATGTAGGTATAAATCAGTTTTCATGTTCAGTCTGGAGGCCAAATGTCCGGCTGTGTCCACACACAGTAAATCTTTGGAAATCAATAACTGCAAAATGAACATCAGATCTGACAGCCACATTTGCTTTCACAACTTTCTGACAAGCACACTGAATTAAACACTGTCGAGATGTGTTTGTCTTTACCTAATACGACCTTCTGATAATGAAAACGTGCATATCATAGATAAGTACACACTTAGTTTGGATAATATGCACACAGAGTACACAGAGTGACAGAATGTTGGCAGGTGAAGTGCATGGAGAGAAAAAAATCACATCTGGTTATTATATAAGATATACGAGAAAAAAAGTATAAATGTCCTTAAATTGAAGGCTCTGCACCCTTGTGACACCCACACAGGTGGAGCCACCATTCTGCCTGATTTTACTGCACGAGTCCTTGACTCTATAGTGTTAGCTTGTCTGCATCTGTTACACCTTTATCACTGAAAATAAATGGGGGAATCCAAAGATATCCAAACACATCTGCCTGGGTTATTGTCTGTATAAGACGACGCCACCCTGACACTTTCCAAATTGTTTGTTGACCATCTTTTTTTGTTTAGGGGCCACCTCCATTTTTTAAAAATGAGGCCAATGCAGAAGTGCAAAAAAAACATGCAGTTCCTTAAGTGTCCACTCGAGGCAGGCTGAAAAAGCCATTAAACCCCAATAAATTGTGTTAAAATGCCAAATTGTACAGCAGAAATAAACATATTTACAGCCTGGTTCAAAAAATGGCTTGGGTCTCTTACTACTACTATATGGAGGGTTTTTTTTATTTTATTTACAAATCTGTTTCAATTTTACAAAGACTAGGAGTTGTGCATACCTTTGCTTACATTTGGGCCTGGTTGAGTTGACTGAAAGGTCAGGAGGCTGCCACGAGGCTTGAGGCCCCCCTCAGCTCCTCCTTTGTGCCTGTTTCAAGATAGATCCAAAGTTAGGTAGTAATAGCTGTTAGAATATGGTGACCACCATCAAAACGCCTCTCCAGAAACGAATGGTTGACGTCACTGAGACTACGTCCATGTTTTATATAAGTGATGGTTGAAGTGAGACTGAAGTTTTGATATTTGGACAACAAGTTTGATGCACATTCTGTCTGTATTGACAGGTTGCAACAGTAGTGACTCTTTACTGACTCTGTTTTTACTATTTCTGTATTTACAGAAAGTGGATATCTGGTTTGGATGATGGCGATCAAAATCACGACAGTGTTCTTCTAAAACTATAAACCCTAAACCAAGCATGTAACGGGACTTTTCAAAACCAATGATGACAATAGTTGAGCTCTTGTATAACTTATATTGTAATCATTTTCCATTGGGGGGAAGTTCCTCGAGGATAAACTTCTATTAGGTTCGTCATTCCCCTCCAATAAAACCACACCCTTGTCTGGGAGGAAAAGGTCAACCACTTCCTGCTCATGCCCTGAACTTCCAGACTACATCATCCAAAAAAAAACTCAACATTGTACTCCTTCCTTTTACTCTGATTGACAGATTAATAATTTGATTTTAAGTGTATTAATCATTCATGGACATGGTAGTTTCTGTCTGTAGTTAAAGACGTCTGCCTTAATCACACTAATCTGGGACCAGACAAAGCTAAGTGAAATAAAGTTCTACCCCCACGTTCCTCCCACTGCTCCCTCCTTCCCCTCCACCCTAAACAACCTGTAACCCTCTGATTTATTGTTATTACAGCTGAGCTGAATCAAAGAGTGGCAGGGGCACCGACAGGAAAGGCAGAGAGGAGGGAGGGAGTGACGAGGCCCGAGGCTACGCTCTGCAGACAGTACACCGACTTTTTAGATAGAGTAGAGCGATATGGCATTTTAAACGTGTCTGTCGCAGCAAACCTCCATTTCCTCAAGAGGGCCCGTTGTCGTCTGGAAGGAAATCAAACTCATTTCCAAAGGTTCAAGGACAAAGTTGGTATGTGCTGTGAAAGGGCTTGGATATGATTATGAAAGAAAAAAAACAATCATTATTTTATCAGTTGAAATAAGAGACTGAGGTGTTTACTTTTAAGATTCAACAAACAAGTGGTGGTACTATCGTTTGCTGGTAAACCTCATTTTAAAACTGACTTCTTCAGCTTTAGAGAATCACAAGCGCTGAAGCCAAAATCAAGGTGCCTTGCACTGATTACATTTCTTGATGTACGACATGTAATCATGTTTTTCTGTCACTTTTGGTCCAGGTGGAACCCTCAGCAAAGTCATCCAAAGTCAGATGGCACAGACCCGTCCTTTGCCACGGTCACGACTGTTGTTCAAAAGCCTCGTGAGCAGTAATTGCCCAGATGTTTCATAGTCTGACCCTCTTTCAACATGATACAGCTGTGTACCGCCTTGCTGATTGACTGACTAATTTACTCAACAAAAAAACCTGCTGGGAATATGTTGCCCATATTGTAGCAATCAAAATGTATAATCTTTCCAGCATGCTGCAGAACAGCTCTCAGATCAGCGATGGGTCTGGCAATTTCCCACACTTTTATTTTTGCTCCCTTATGTTAAAGTTGAAGAGTTTTTTTTTGCATGTTCAAAAAGGCTTGAATAGTCTATATTTTAGACATGATCTGTATTAGTCTGATTTCTCCAATACGATCGGAGATAGCATGAAATCTGGTGACTTCTTCATGATTGATTGGGACTGAGTTTTCATCATTAGGGGGAATTGGATGACAGTAACCCCCCTAAATGTCATGCTGTGTTTTTCTTTGTTTTATCCTTTAAGGCTTTGCTTGTGATTTGCAGCACGATGAGCTCGAACAAAACAAATTATTCACCAGCTACAGAGCAGAAAAAAAAAAGATGCTCCACAGCTAAATTCTCCACTCTCACAGTAAGGCATTCATAAGGCTGAAACATGCGTCTTTCAAAGGAACACATGCACAGGGGGTTTGTTCGAAGAAGTTCACGTGAATTTTGAATTTAATACTAAGACATTTTAATACAGAGCCCCCTAGGGGTCTAACGGTATAGACACGTGGAAGTATGTGTGATTGGGAAATTGAACTCTAAATTATTAACCCAATTTTTGCAGATTTCTTGCAGTACATTATGATGAACTATCATTCAAATATAAGTTTTGATGTATTGATCAGTAGGGTAAACTGCACTTGAAGCCATACTTTGCTTCTCTTTCTGGTAAACAGCTGCTATCTTTATTTTCTTGAGGCCGTCTCTCTGGCGGTTGGAAAGCTTCACCAATCTTTTCTTCTTTTTTTAGATGCACAAAGTTTTGAGATTTGGAAAGTGATCAGTATGTGTAAACTTCTCTGCAAACATCAACAGGCAGAGGTTACTATACAACAGAAAAACATGTTTTTAGTGTTTGTTAGCAGATGGAATCAACTTTCATGAAGTCATCTCCTTAAGGGAAATGGATCTGGATTGGAATAGTTTAGGTAATGATTATTCTTTTTTATCTAACAGCACCATGGGGTCAAATACTTCATGATTACTTCAGCACACTTCCAATACGACAGCCTGACCTGTGATGAATGTCTTATTGATTCTGGTAGAAGTCATCTAAAATCACCTCTACCACCAGTGTTGAGGGTTAATCTTTGGATTTAAACCCTTGTGTTGCTTCAGGGAAGACACCCTTGTATTAAAAATAAAGATTCCCTAGAGTCTAACCACACAAGACCTTCTGACTCTTAAGATGAAATTCTGCTATCAGGAAAAATCATTATCTTGTCCCCCCTGGTTAAAATGAAGATCTCACTTTTCTTTTGATACTTGCATTCAGGAAGTCAAAGCTTCTGTGTTGAAGGGGTTTCAATAAAGCACAAGTTATAATTCCTACTTACCACACACAGATGCAATTATTATGAGTCTGTGAGAATTTAAGCACATTTTCTTTAACAGAAACACTTGCACTGTGACCCCCCCCCGGCCTGCTGTTTATGGTTCCTAAATTCCACAATCCATCCCTCCATCGCTCCCCAGTCTACCACTTTTCCTTCCCTCCATGCAACTGCCTCTGCTGCCCTATATCCGCTTACTGCCTCCTCACATACCTTAATCCCCTCTCTCTTCTATCCCCACTTTAACCCCCCCCCTTTAACCACTTCTTAGCTAATGCTCCTTTTCATTTTCTTGACTCTGCTGTTTCTTCTTCTTCTTCTTTCCTTTCTTCTCTTCCCTCTCGTTTCAACCTGTTCCTCTCCTCTTTTTCTGTACACTTCTCATCCCTCTGACACCAGATCTACCTTCTGCCCTCCTCCTCAACCTTGAATTCCACGTCCAGCTGGGAGCTACCAGATGGCACCAGGCAGAACCCCGACATCTGTGTTACCCAACTCGGCCTGAAGCGGGTTCTGAAGGATACGCAGCTGTATAAACAGCCTGTGTGTAAAAATGCAAGCTATTCGGCCAAGAACAGGGGTCCTCACCAGGTTGCAATAAAAAGAAATATTATTAAAAATGATAATAACGACAGAGGAAACCTTAGTTTGGAGCTCGACTGTGAACTTGTGTGACAGAGGGGCATGGGAAAGATGACAAAGGCCTTAGGCAGTAATACACACACACACACACACACACAAATAGACACACTTCACTGAAAAAGGGTTTGCTAAGTTGCATTAGAGATGGATTATACGGCAGTTATGATAATATACCAACACTGCCAAAAATAATACCGAAAGAACTCAATATTTTTGGGAGATTTCTATCCACGAGTTTTTATAAGATCAGTCCCCCCCAAGAAGTTGCCATGTTGCGATCCTAAATTAACCAATCTTTGCGCAGTTTTAACCAATCACAGCAAATGTTCTGCTCATTTGACGATACCACCTGTCGCCATGTATGTCATCAAATACATTTTTATATTTAAAATGTGAATCTACTTGGTTCTGCGTTCTGAGGTAATGGCTCAGTAGTATACACGCTGCTTGCAGGAGACTTTCTTTGCCGTAAAGAAGACAGCTGTGCCCATCTGGGACTGTCCTACTCGGGGCCTCAAACTAGTGTTGTAGTACTCAAAATCGGTCTTGGTTTCGAGACCACTTTTTGAAGGTCTCGGTCTCGCCTCGGAATCGAAAGCATCTTAACTCTGCCTTTTCTTGGTCTCAGATTGAGCGGACTCCATATTTTAAATCACCGGTCAACACCACCACTGACAGGCTGTTTTTCCAAATGATTACTGTGATTAGAAGAAAAACACCCCTTTCAGTTCATCTAGAATTATATTTCTAATACTCAATGTCTTCATCTGATTATTCATTCATGATTTTGTTTGTATAACAGTGAGCTGTTACTTTAGCCACTTCCTGATGCCATGAGTTGAGAGTCTAAAAGCAGTGTTCTGGACTTTCCCCCAATCAGAGGCTCTGTATCAAATGTGAGCCAAACCTGACCTCAAAGAGATTGCCCAGTGATTTTAAACCTCCTGTCTCTTATCAATGTTTTTTTTTAATATCGATGAAAACGAACAACATAGCAGCAATTCAGCTCGACTCCATCCCATGTCCCTTTTGTTGACTTATATTTAGTGCTGAATAAGTTGATACAGTGTGTTTTATTGCTCAGAGTTAGTTAAGGATCAGTTTACTGTGCAGAGTAGTAGACAGGTGCTGATAATTAGGCCCAGTGAACAACTCTATCAACAATGATCATTGATAAACTTTGCTCATGAATTACTACGTTACATGCCACTTGGTGTCACTTCGTCGCTTACGGGTTGCCCAGGGAACCTTAAAGGGTTTCAAGTATTCCAAAATCTAGGTTAGTCACACAAACAACACTTGACACAAAGAGCCACAAATAGAGGCTAACAGTTCCCCCCTGCAGCAGCAGCAGCAGCAGCTCAGAGATGGAGAAATAGCCAATGACATCCCACTTTTCCCTACATCTTCATTCAAATCTGAATGATCTTCTTTGTACGTCCTTGAGATAAAATGTTGCGAAATCACATTTTATTTTAAGTCATAAATGTCAATTCTGGCCCTTTTTTTTTTTTGCATTTTAAAGCATTCAGTAAAGCATTCAGAAAAGCCTGCCACTGCAATGATAATCATCTGGTGCTTGCCAAACTTCTAAATGCAGCTATGCATGGTATGAGAGCACACACACAAACACACACTTAAAAGGCCCCAAAAAGTCCCTTTTGGTGAAAGTTGAAGCGTAGACAAAGGCCAGGATACAGTGCAACAATGGGGCAGCACACTGAACATGAATAACAAAGACAAGCCAGATGAGCCTCATAAGCTAGGATTACCTGCATGTGCACCATAACACAAGTAACTATTCATATACTGCCTGTCAAAAATTCAACAACAGCTTGTTCTGTTCAGTGTACATAAACCACCCCCCCCCCCCCCACACACACACACACACACACAGATTTGGCCTGTTCAGTGTTTGTGTGTTGAGTGGATTATAATAGTTTATCTCACAGGGAGCCATTGGCCTATTCTCTCCTCTGCAACAAAGTCCAAAACAACACTCAGGCTCACTTGAGAGTACTCTGGGCTTGGATGAGTCCTGCCTCTGGCGCAGAGTCATCGGTACAAGAATCTGGCTGCCCTCCAAAGACAATATTTGTCAGAGAAGCCTTGTTTCAAACCTTTTCTGTTTATTACATTCTGCAGCCTTTCAGAGATGGGGTTTCAGATTCAACCTTAAGATTCCAGCGAAAAAGCACTTTCATGTTTTTAATCACTCGAAAAAATTGTTCAAAGGGGACAGTCGATGTTTTTAATCAGTGTGCACAGCTGCGCGGAGTGAAAAACATGCATTAATTTTCCTGCACGTCATATGGTTTGAATAATTTTCCTCCAGTATTGTTTTTGAGACTTTGACTTGAAGTGCTTCCACGTCTCATCAGCCCGGTGGAGAGGGAGTGTAAGCAATCCATATTTAAGTACAATTATGGACCACATAAAAAAATATTATATCACCCAGTGTGATACTCATACGTTTCTGAAATATTAACTTCCAGATGGACGGAAAAAGTTCACTTGATTTTATTGTAACTCCAGTCGGTTCATGTTACTAATTGAACAAAAAGAAGAATAGATAAGAATCAAACACACGATCACACAATCTGAACCTTCCCAAAGCCTTTGCTGCAGTTCGGTTACACACATTTCATGCGTGGATTGCTCTATTCTTTGCTTTACTGAATGTTTAAAAAACTTCACAGACAATGCAACGAGCCTTTTAAGTCATCGCTTTGGGTCGAGTATCAAACGGCAGCATTGTGACGCACCCGCAAATGTGCCCCAGTGTTCAGAACTGTCAGCTTCCTGCAACCTGCAGGCTCGGCATATGGCACAAGTCTGGACCTCCCATGATAAGTCGGTAACAAAACTGCAAAAAAAAAAAAAAAAAAAAAAGAAAAAGCTTCACCAAAGTGTGCGAGTGTGTATGTGAGAGAGACAAAGTGAAAGGAAGAGGAACTTGTTTTTCCCGCAGCGAGCTGCACTGAACCCACTTCGAGTTGCGCACTTCATTTGAAGAGTTTCATGACAAATTTCAGCAGAAAGTTAACCCTTGCTTTATTAATCGTGATTTGGTGCTTCTAAGATTGTTTTAAAGTCATCTTCACTTCTCAAGTCAGCTTTCCAGTCCTGCCTCTGATGGATAGAACACCCAGTTACCAGATTATTCTGTCTTTTCAGCAAGAGCTCCAAACCGCTTTGAAGATGAGCCTGACGTGTGCCTTCTCAAACGAGCATCTGCCCTCACATTTCTACATAATGAGCCGGCTTATTGTCTGTTGTTTCAAACCTCTCCGGACGGCACGCACACAACACAGCTCTTAACCGTGCAGATTTGAAAATGTTCAGTGTAACGTTAATAGAAAATGAACGCTGAAGACTCCCTTGAATGACTTTCCAGCACATTAATGCCAGGAAGCCGTTCATTTGAATGTCAGGGGTGTATAAGTGCTGCTATATTAGTGTTTTGACTGTAGCTATCCCAGCATTTACTCAAAATATACACAGAGAATTCTTCTTCTGTGGAGCGTATCTTTAAGGCATAGTTAAGTAATTACTGGAGATTTTAAAATAAACACATCCGGTGCACAGGCGCAGTTTTGTTAACAGGACCACAGTTACCACCCTTTCATGGTGTGGACTCAGCTCTGTTGAGTATAGAAGCACAGAGAACATGACACATGAGCTCTCTCCAGTATGAGGGGAAGTGCTGCACCGAGCTTCTGTCCTGCACTTATGCTCTGCAGTATCCCTAATATTTCAAACTGCCTCTGTTAAAGAACTTTCCATTTTTAAGGCCACAACTCCCTGGTTACTCAAGTAAGCTTGCTTTATGGTACAAGTGTATGCTGAAATCATGACCCTCTGTTTTTTTCTCCTCATCATTTCCTATGTAATTTAGAACTTAAGAATAATTTCAATAGAAACATTTCAGAAAATATGTGTTAATAGGCCGTCGACTAGTTTATTCCATTGACATTTTTCAGAAAAAAAGCATGGATACAAATGTCCCTTCCTTCTCTCACGCGCTCATTCGAGTATTTTTTTTACTGTGATCGCCCATTTGTTCATCCCTACTTAAAATTGGCAAAGGAGGCTAGCAGAGAACAGTCTGGGTTAAGTCAGAGAGAAAAAATGTTGCTGTTTGAATTCTCACATGCAGCTCGCTCCGCAAAACTTCAGGCGTTTTGTGAAACTGTGAAAGCACTATTAATGTCTGCTTAAACTATTGTTCCTCCGGCTGTGCTGCCTTGTAATTCACTGTCTTGGTATTCAGCCTGGCATCCAGTACACTCTGCTATCATCAGGGCCAATCCCCACAGTCTGGCACCAGTCAAAGGTATTACAGTAACATCCTGTCCTCTTTTCACTAAGAATGCTTGTTTTGGCATACATTTGGATGTGCTCTCAATGAGAGGCTTTATCACTCTCACTCACTACATTATCTGCACTCATTAATGACTGTCAAAACATAGGAGGAAGGTTACATTGCCAGACGTAGAGCAGGATACTTGACACCACTTGTAATCTTTGCCCACTTGAAATACCAAGCAGCAGAAGGTTAACGGAGGTACAGACAGAGCGAGAGATTGTTGAAATGGTGATGATTAATGGCCCTGAAGTGGTTTCAGTGCAACTTGCAAAGTAGTGAAAGCATAGACTGTAAATATTAATAGACGTAGCCCGAGTGACGTCACCCATCTGTTACTTCAGGGGGCTTTGGTAGCCCATCCATGGCTATTGGGGGAAATGCTGTCTCAGCCTTACTTTCAGTTAACCTAATGAAAAGCTCAGAGTTTGAGCTGAGGTGGGTTTTAAGCCTCTTGACAAACCACTACATTGTTCCCACCTGTCAGTCAGGTCAATCTTCAACACCAGAGGTTGCTGTTTGAGTTAATCCTGAGCAACCATGGGTTTTTGAGTGGCTTCTATAGACTCAAATTTCAAGCGGTTTATTTTTATTTTTTTTAACAGATCTTTGGTTTTCGTTGGCCTTTTTAGTGTTTTCTGGCTAATAACATTCTAGGAAATTCTCTCAAAGGTTTAAAATATTTCACCAGGAACTTTAAAGTTCACTTATTAAAACTGTATGTTGGGTCTTAAAACAAAAAAAAAACAGGATTGCTCAGAAGTTCAAACAAAATGTTGTGAAGGAGCTCTTTGGTTTGGAACACAAACATTCAAAATGGTGAAAAAAATGAAACACTATTCTGAAATAAAGTAAAAAGCATTTCCATGATGAAATAGCCAATATACTTGTATCTGAAGAGTGCCTTTTTGGACTGTATGCTGGTTGTTTGAACAAAATGTAAAAAATGCAAGGTTATGGTTTTTATTGGAAGTTGAGCACAAGGCCAGCTGCTTCTAAGCATAAACATTTACCAATACACATTTTAAAGTTATCTTCATTAACTTAAGCACCTTCAAGTTTAGTTTTGGCCAGGAAGTGATATGGCATCCTGAATGGAAAAAAACAACCTCTCAAACCTTGTATTCCCTAAACACCTGTGTTTATAATCTGTTCCTGCCTGGGTCGGGTTCATTTGACCAGACTCTCTCGTTACAGATGCTTCAGTTCTAACCAGATCCCTTGTAAATGCCTGAACAGGTGAGAGGTGAAACAATTAGCTGGGAAGTGTGGTTGGAAGGGCGCATGTGGGGTCAGCCAACTGCTAATTCTGATGCTTATATCCTGTAACAGTCTTTGGCACATACTTGCGCAGGTTCCTTTTGTTTTAGATAAAGAGTTGGTTTCATGTAAAAATGTTTCTTAACACATTACATGAGCTCACACATATCTGATCATAAACGTGAATTGGGTGAAGATAAACTAGCATAGCAGAGGACAGTGATCAGAGGCTTTATTACAGTTCAATGTAGAAGCTCTGTTTTCTGTTGCCTTTGTAATGAGCTGGTCCCAGGCCCGAACCCTTGGGACCAGTATAATCACAGTTTAATGAGCTGTATCAGGACCAGGGTTGAGAGCTCAGGGATTTAGGGTGTTACAAAGAAGCTACAGGCCCTCCAGTACCTGTTACCCTGAATGCTCCCATGGCTGAACATCTGGATTTAATGGCAATAAAATGGCAATAAATAAAGTTTGTGGGATTGTTATGCCTGAATTTAGTTTGGACAATGCATCTCACATATATTGGAAAAGTGGTTCCAAAGAAATTAAGGGATAAAGTGTTCCATTGCTTCATTTTATCAGTTTAAGCGGTTCTCGAATTGTTACACAGTGCGGTGAGTTGTTCTGCCCTCAGGTTGCACAGGAGTAGCCCATTTATTTTAAATCCTATCACGACGGCATTTTAAACAACACCCCTGGGGACTGAAATGACATTATCACCAACCCTTGCTCCACACTGATATACTGTTGCATGCAAGCAGAAAAATATTTTCTTTATCATAAAGCAGTCTGTACAGTATCTGGCAACATAAATCTACCCTGAAAAGATTTCATTCTACGGTTACAAAAACCAAAATACTTAACTAGCACACTTCTCCACAGAAAACAAAATAACAAGTTGGAAGGAACTGAACTGTGTTGGTAAAAAGACAAAAACAGCGGGGAAACTATGTGGATTTAAGAAGTTGCCTATAATATGACAAGGAGGACATTGGGTCCTTTTTAGAAGTAAAGAAAATACTGAAGCTGGGTGGAACACGTCTGGTGTTTTCCAACTGTTTGTGAGCGGTAAACTATTGTGGTGAACATTAGTCAGAGGGTTATCAGAGGCTTAACTTTGCTGATCCAGTATGTCAGGAAGCACTAGCCTATATGATGGATTTGTTCTCCATGATAATGCTGCAGTTGAAGATTTGATCGTAGTTTACATCTTGTTCCTGGAAGACCAGTACCTGGATGTCGATGAATATGTATCTGCCATGAAGAACTGTGACTGTAGGAGCATGAGAACAGGTCAAATTAGAACAGCGTTTGACCAGAGGTATTGTTCAGTGTCGTCTTCACATGTTGGTTTTCCACATGTCAGCACACACGCCATCTGAAATGATAAGGTCTCGAAGTAACCAGCCAGGTCAGGATGTGTTTTGGTTCCTGGAAAGTGAATCTTTCCTGGAGGCAGCTCCTCGAAACACCAACAGCTAAGACGTTTAAAAGGAGAGACCCAATGTTTGTGCAAGTATTTCAAAATAAGACCAAAATCCAGGCAGGCCTTTTTTCACAACACCACTAAGTGACGGATCCATTTCGGAATAACAACTTTTTTCCACTCTGAAGGGTCGAGTCATCTTCCACATTCTGGTGGTAGCCTGTTTCACTTCTCAGGAAGTCATCCGCCAACCCTACGCTTGGGTCCTTGGATTACTTCTTCGTCGTGTAGAGTGTTATGTATGTACAAACTGAAGCATAGTCAAACATTAGTAATGGAAATCTATGATGGTGCCAGTTATGGTTTTTGTGAAGGAAATCTGGAACAGTGATCAAATTTGTTTCAGGAGACTCAGACGTCTTATCTAGAAGCATACATTCATTGATGCATGATCTATGGAATTAACAACCAATGGTGATGTGCATTCTCCTGCTGCTTGCATGCAAAGATGGCCTGAGGAACTACTGTATCACTGTGAAGTAGGACTCCTGAACCTTTTACCTAGCAGTTATATAGTTGCTTAGACACTTTTGATGCAACTTTGCAAGTTTCAATAACAAGAAACCCCACATTTTTGCAGGTCCATGGCCTGTTGTTTACTACTGTACCATTCTCTTCTAATAGTTGGGCTTGGAGGAGAGAAAACAGAAAGCAATGGGCTCAACCACACTGAGGATCTATACTAATTGATAACATGTGTATAAGGAGGTAACTTGATACTTGGCTTGTATACGGACCAAACACAGGCCACCTGCTGCGGTTTTCGAGAGCTGAGTTTATCTCCTACCACAGCCGAGGCCTTTCTGATTCAGGCAGTTCAAGCGAGGACACCCTGGCCAGAGTCCACGAGTCAATCAATCAGCTTGTTCAATCCAAAGTTCAAAGTGGAAAAAGTTCAGAAAAGGGGGAATGTTGGCTTTACACTAGTAGAAAATGGGAACTCTACTTCCAAGATGCTTGACATTCATTCTGGCGGGAAAAAGACATTTGGACACTGTCATCAATCACTGTTTCTTCAATAAGGAGAATCTGACATGTAAAAGTGTTTTGTCAATGGATCCGTTTTTCACTTTTTCATTGTATGCTGTTTGGCAAGACAAACTTCCACTTTTTTTTCTAATAAAGGATATCTCCGTTTGGAACTGAATGTGCAAGGCCTTTCTCAGCCAAATTGACCCATTTGTCATTTTGAGGATTTCATTAAATGTCTCTGGCTTGCAGTTGTTAAATGTCTTTGGTTTGCTATTCAGCCAAACACAATGTTAGGGACTAAGTGCAATTACACTCCACTTTCATTTAAACATTTTTTTTCTCTCTCTAGACCGTTTTGTACATATCAACTTATAGTTCCTTGGAACATCCTGGGGAAAAATCCGCTAAACCCTCTGGACTCACTCTGTTGTATAGAGAGACGAGCCCGGAGCGGCTGCCAGCTGCAACACACCCAACTGTGCTTGTCACTCCCAGGACTAGGCCTATAGTCAGTGGCTTGGACAGTACACAGATAAGATAACACACTTCCCCTTTTCCCACATTTATCAAAACAAGGTCGAGCTACCTCATGTGAACCGTACATTCAGTACAGTACATGTACAGTATATCAGGCATGATGTTCCATACCATGAATGAGCTACTAGAACATGTGATAACCACACTCAGGATGCTAAATCAATTCTGATGTTATTTCCATGCTGCTTTAGACGATTCAAATCAATGATTTACATCAACAATTTGACAAAGTACCATCTGTTTAGGTACTGGGAAGTACTATGAGAAGACTTCATATAGAGACACCCATTCAGGAGTATATTTTATATGAAAAAGATTTTCTGTAAAGTACAGTAGAAAACACAAGGTGTGACATTTTCAGTCAAATTACATTTTCCATAGTTTGTGTTGCCACCAGTCTGTACGACAAGGTAACAAGGTAAGTCTGTCAGGAAAAATCAATGTGTTAATGTACTGTATGTAGGTGTCAACTTACATGGTTGAACATGTTGGCCCATGCAGGCACTTAATGTACTATATGATCACAGTGACCTTGTTTTTTTTCAGCACCTTATCACAAACCCTGTCTACACAGAAGGTGTAGAATGAGCAGCATGCTGCAGTAGCCTTAGTAGTGCCTATCTGTATTCACACAGGATGCATTCAGGCACAGGTTTCAGTGAAGGTCACTTCCATGTTTGCAGCATTCAGACTCCAACAGTGGAGGAGAATAAGAAGAAAATACCCATGAAGCTTAGAGATTGGCTTTTAGTACGTATAGCATAAGTAAAACACAACGCAACAATTTTGATAGAGACAGCTTTACTCATTCAAATGGAGGTGTGGTCAGAAGGACAACAGATAAACACAGCAGAAACACAGCCATTCTGTCAATTACTGAAATGTCAAAAACTGCAAAAAGCAAGTCAATCCAAATAGATCCTCTTTAAGATTGCTGACATTTAAAGTGAGAGAAAACTCACAGGGTTGAAGGCTCTAGTTAATTTAGCCATTTATGACAACTACAAGTGGGCGAATTTCAATGTAACTCAACAACTTCAATTGTTCAATTATTATAAGGCTTAAATTTCTGCTGGATTACATGCCTCCTCAACAAATATAACCACTTCAGATGGTCTAATTCTGCGTCCTGAAGCTTTCGGAGGTGAGCTGCATGTGTGAATGCAACCAGACAAATTTTCACTCCAACTTTACCGCAGCTTTTTCCTGCAAGCACCCTAGAAAGTTTTACGCGTGACACCGGGTTGAGCTGATGTGGGAACGCAGCTGGTAATTGTGACGACCCCTGACTGTGTCAGTGCTGCTCCTGTTGCAGGAAGGGGCGGAGCCAGTTAATTTGATGTCATGCACCTGGGCAGGCTGGGCCTCAGTATTTAAGCTGGCTTCTCAGTCTCTATCTGTCTCTCTCTTATCAACACGTACTTTTGGTTTGTGGTCTTTGTTTTGCCTCCACAACACCACACACATTCACCATTACAATCACCACAGCAACTCAGTAAGATTTCAGGGGCAGTCTGCCTGAAATTTTCGAGAAATATTCAGAAGTTCATAAGTGAAAACAGCTTAATAAGCCAGCTAATGAATACGCCTTGGGTATAAACTGTTCCTCCTTGATTAATTACAGCAAGGCTTGCCAACACCTTCACTGCTCTCCAGCGCTTCTCTCTCATTCACACATGCTCACTTCTAGACATGTGCTAGATCAGTCAAGGGTGTACATTGATTTTGAATCAACCACAGAGGACAAATTCAGTCCATATTGTCTCTAAAAGTTTTATAAATCAATAAAAAAATGTTGTTTCTGCTAAATTTCTGTACTAGCAATCCTCTCATTTAAACAACATTGGCTTTAACACAAGCACACGTCAATTGAGTATGACTGTGTGTTAAGTATTATATCGCTTTATGCGAATATCCAAATCTCTGTAGCAAGAGTCGACCCATTTAGTTTAAATAGCTCATCAGTAGATGAGACATCAAAATGGTTCTCAAAGGAAGCACAAACACTTTCTGATACACACACACACACACACACACACACACACACACACACCTCCTCTTTATTACTGTTCACTTCACGATGAATTTGCTATGTGCCTTGGAGCTCATTGCCAAAGTTTTACTGGGCCTGCCTCTCTCTCTCTCTTTCTCTCTCTCTCTCTCTCTCTCTCTCTCTCTTCTGAACTTGTCAAATCATCCTTAGTGAATGTATGTCACATTTATTTCTGGACTTGAATTTTAGAGTAATGGATTTTCAATATTTAAACACCGGACTAAATAACATCATGATGGGGCAGTAAACAGAAAAAGATTTTATTTGACTCACACTAACTGATATAAAACAATCTGCAGTGGTGGAAAAAGTTCCCTTTAACCTTTTCCAGAACTTTTTAGAAGTTTACCAGTTAAAAAAAGAAAGAAATAGCAGGAGCACAAATCACTCCAAAGGCTGAAGTGGAAAATGAAGAGGAACAAAATAAAAGCAAAGCCATGTTTTGTTCTTCATCGCAGCATGTTTTCTATTACTGTCAACTTCAGTGGAGAGCAGAAAGAGCCAACAAATTACAGTAAAGATACAACATTTTGAGCAGATAATGTATTGCATATCTCTAAAAAGTTGATAGTATCTTGGCAGGATGTATGAGAAACCTGTGGAAAGTTTCAAGGTTGCTTGGACAAAATGTACAGAAGCTATGTCCTTGTCCCATACACATACCCCCCCCCCCCCCCCCCCCCCCCCCACCAGTTAATCTTTATCAACCCAAATCTGATAAAGAGAAAGATATAAAGCATAGAGAGAAGCAATGCAGGCAAATCACAATTATTCTACACTTTAGTGGAAGTGCAAACACACACACACACACACACACACACACAGCAGCTAGAGAACTCTTGTGACAGCTCTAGTAGAAAATAAGCACGGCCACCTACAGTTAAGTATTTCTAATCCCCCTGAATAAATGCACATGGTGATGAATGGCTGAGTGACAGCTTAAAGACAGAGGTTATTTGTATGGGCGTACTTCCTCATGGCAACATTACTCACAGGCAGCGTGTAGAGTTGTCAGGCAATTTCTTCTCTCTGCAAATAGCACCACTCTCTCAACACTCCTGATATGCTTTGCATGCCTGCACATTAGAAACCTTTTTTTTTTAAAGCCTTCATTAACTGCAGCTGACATCAGCCCAAAGGTGGAATTATATTCAATATACTTCAACAAAAGGCAAAATAATCACTGATTTGTAATTCATATGGACAGAAAACATAAAACTTCAAACACACTCAAACATAAGCCTGATGCTAATGTGAAAACCACAAGTTACTCTCTATTCTCTTGTTTTATAGCCACCAATAATTGTCAGTCATGCTTCTGGCCACTGTAAACCTGCAAGTGAGCAGAATCACAGGTACAATAGGGGTGGATCACAATTCTTCTTCTCTATTCTGGAGTGATATACATGTGCAGTGCTAATGCTGTCTTGCTAGCTGATGGGGAATTAAAGGTTCAGTTATTGTCCCAGAAGAAACCCATACACATACAGACTTGTAATGTTTGTTTATTTTTGGCAAACAAATAGGCTATTCATCCATTTGCTTCAAATTAAAACAGTAGCAGCAAGATTTCAAAGATGGAAAATTGATGGAAATACCTGCAAACTAACATAATATTGTATGAGACTAAGCTGTATCTCATTCACAGGGCTAGTGTTAGCAAAGCTAAGAGGCTAAATGACTAAATATTATATCAGAAAAAAACGTCAGCATGTTAGCATTGACAGCTTCAGTTAGCTAGCATGCTGACATTATCTGAAAGTTTTTCTGGACAGCCTCACAGAACAGCTAAGACGCTGTTTGCAATTTTTGGCTATACCAACCAACACCGACATTGCCCTCTTTGCAGTTTGAATGTTTTTAATGTGCCATCTAAATGATTAAAATCAAAAATTCAGTTTATCAGATGTAACTGGAAAAAGTGTAGAAATACTGCATTTAATAGTAAAATACAAGTGATTTTACATGTTTGGTCTCGTTTCTGATGCAACAACTCTTGTGAACTCCTGCACTGTGCCCAAGTATTAATGTGATGACTTAATAAGAGGTCCAGGACACACACAAAGTTACTTTAGTCCACACATAGAAACCACATGAAGAGGGATGAGTCTACATACCAAAACTTACAGACCGGACCACCCTGTAACTATTCTGACAAAGAATCCCCTGCAAACTTGTGTCTATGTGTGCATGAGTGTGTGTCTGACTGTGTGTGTCCACTCCCCAGGCTCCAGACAGACTCCTCAGCATGCTAAACACAGACAATAAGTCAGACGATGTAAGGTGAGATAGGGAAATGTACAAAAAAAAAAAAAAAAATTGGAGGTATGACCCTTTAAAAGGTCTTTTGAGCCAGCGAGAGAGAAAGAAAAGAGAGGACTTTAACCCGTCATCAGATGCCATGACTAATGGTCCTGTAATAGTGGTGCGGATAAACTTGGACACATACAGCAGACCACATGCAGACAGTCTTGACTGATGCACCCTCAAGCTTAACAATCTATGTGTGTGGCCTGAGTTTCCCTGTCCCCCACACCCATTCTCCCTCTCTCTCTCGCCCTTTTTCTTTCTCTTTCAAAATTTGAGATTAAAGGGTGAGAAACCAAGGCCAAGAAAAAAGGGTCAAACTCAGAAGCCACAATGGTTTTGCTCTCCTCGTACTAGCCTTACTTTTCATGTCAAGCACCCTCCACTGGCCCCCTCCCTGCTTCTTTTTCCCTCTGCTTCCTCCGCCCTTTTTCCTAGCTTCTGCTCCGTGTCCAGAGTTTTAAGGATTTGCTGTAACACGGCTTAGCAGCAGGGAAATGGAAATCCTCACTTTTAATCTTTTTTCCCTCTCTCCTCTATACTCTGCACCACTTCACTTTTTTCCCTGTCAAGTTTCACCTCTCCTTTTCACTTTTGCCCTTTTTCCACCGTTCTCCCCCCACCTCCTCCTGCTGTTATGTTCCCCATATGCTTTGATGGCTCCTCCTCAGAAGGGGAAATGATTCAGTCCCCCTGGCATGCATGGCAGGCCTGCAGCTGGACACTGCACCTGCAGCTCAGAAAAACAAGCTGACGGGTGCATGTTCGGTAACCTTTCAATTCTTATGGCTGTCTGAGCGTTTGTGTGTGTGTGTGTGTGGTGTGTGTGTGTGTGTGTGTGTGTGTGTGTGTGTGTGTGTGTGTGTGTGTACTTCATGCATTTTGGCATGTGCACAGTCAAGTAATTTTCTCGTCATAAATCAAATTCCTTCTCTTTCCCGCCTTTTTAACTTCTTACTTTGTTTCTCATTTAATATTCCCACACTTCTGCTCTCACTCAGGAAGTGTCAGGAAAATTAAAATCAGTGTGAAATGATGAATGAAGGAGCAGTGGACTCAATCATGGCCCCTAGGGTTCCCTAGTTTCAACCAGGCACATAAGGCCTCTGGGAACCTGTAGGTTTCATATTTGTGTTACGATGACAAAAATACCCGAGGCACACTAAAATTATTTGTACAAAATTACACAAGACTACTGGGAGTAACAACCACATTGACTCAAGTTTATAGCCCATTCATACTCGCCAAAACAACCTTTTTTTGATTGAGGGTTGTAGGAGTGGAAGTATAAAAGAAAAATGAAACAGAAAGACAGCAAATTACATTATGCTTTTCATTTTGATTGATGGCAAGTGCTGCTTAGTTGCCACAGCCCCCTGCCTCCATAAATTACACCATAAATCATGTAATTAGCGGAGGCAACCTCCAGAGAGTTACTAA